>NW_028113368.1:0-17268 GCF_964273705.1 Natrix helvetica | reverse complement strand
GTTTGAGAAAGAGACAGAAGAAGAACAAAGAAAGCAGGTGCAAAAGAAGGAAGTTCAGGGTGCTCCTGGTGGATCACGAGTGGACCCCTCTGGATCTCTTTTATGCTCTTTCTTGGAGGAGGAACCGTCCAAAACCCTCATTGAAATGCCAGTACTCAAACCAGTGGAACAACGCGTTACTAGATCTACGACTAGACAAATGCTAGAATCTCACAAGCAAGGGAAGCCCCAAGTACAATGTGCCAAGAAGGAAGGTAAGAAGCAAATCGGAGCCATGGGAGGAGCAGGGCCGAAGATTAGTCTTGTGGAAAGAGACCTTCAGCAAATGCTCTCAACGCTCCAGATCAGGCCAAAAGATGTTTAAATTATTATCATGGAATGTGAATGGATTGAATTCCCCACAAAAAAGGAAAAAAATATTTTATTATTTGAAGCAATTTAATAATGACGTTGTTTGTCTTCAAGAGACTCATATTAGGTTGCAAGATCAGAAGTATTTAGTGAATTCAAAATTGGGAACATCTTACGCTGCCTCTAACTTGGTAAAGAAAAATGGAGTGGTGATATACATAAATAAAAGATTTTCAACCAAAGTCATAGAGGTGGATGATACTGGTAGATATATAGCAATTGAACTTGATACAGACCTTGGTCCTATTTTGGTGCTAGGAATATATGCTCCCAACCAACAACAAGAAAGCTTTTATAAGATGCTTCATTTAAAAATTTTAGATTGGAATTTTAAGAGTATTCTAATAATGGGAGATTGGAATGGAGTGATTTCTCCAAGGATAGATAAGAGTACAAAGACTAAACTCTCTACCAAATTACCAAAGGCCTTTTTTGACTTACAAGACGACTTGAAATTAAAAGATGTTTGGAGGACACAACATCCAAATGAGAAGGACTTTTCTTTTTACTCAGATAGACATAAATCCTTTTCAAGGATTGATTTCTTTTTACTAACACCGGATTTACTTCCTAAAGCTAAGAAAACGAAGATATTCTCCAGGACACTAACGGACCACAGCCCGGTGTGGTTACAAATTGAGTTAGGGAAGAGGCCAAGAAGGTCCTGGAGAGTAAATGAGAATTTATTTAGATATGAAAAAAATGTTGATGAACTTAAAAAACATATGAAGGAATTTTTCAGTTTTAATATGAATAAGGGTACTCCCATTGAAACAGTTTGGGATGCAAGTAAAGCTTACATGCGTGGGGTCCTGATACATATGAACTTTAAACATAAACAAACTAGACAGAAAAGGAGAATGGAATTGGAAGATGAAATAAAAAATAAGGAACAGTTGCTTATAACAAACCCGAATGACCAGGCGCTCCAGATGGCGCTAAAGCTGTTGAAAGATCAATTTCAGATGCTTATAGCAGAACAAACAGCAACTAACTTACAATTTGCCAAACATAACACCTTTGCTAACGCTAATAAACCTGGTAGGTGGTTGGCTTATACTTTGAGAAGGAATACGAATGATAGAATTATTGATAAAATTGAGTATGGAGGGAAGATGGTATATCAACAAGATCTGATTAAAAAATCATTTGTGGACTATTATACTAAGCTATATATACAGGATAATATACAGAACAAGTCAATAGATGATTTTTTGCAAGGAAAAAGGGTTGCTAAAATTTCTGTGCTTCAAAAGGCAAATCTGGAACGTCTGATAACTGCTGACGAGATCACTTTAGTTATAAATCAACTTAAATTAGCTAAGGCTCCAGGGACTGATGGTTTGACTGCAATGTACTATAAAACTTTACAACTGGAAATGATTGAATATCTTACACAACTATTTTGTAATATACAACAAGGAGGTAAAATACCCTCCTCATGGAAAGCGGCTTTTATCTCATTGATACCTAAAGACAAAGAGGGCCCTAAGAAACCAGAGGATTACAGGCCGATATCTCTTCTGAACACAGATTATAAAATATTTGCTAAGGTACTAGCCAACAGATTGATGCCGGTTATTCAAGAGATTATTCATCATGATCAAGCAGGATTTATTGAAGGCAGACATATGAAGGAGAATGTAAGGCAACTCATAGATTTAATTGACTATCTTGATAAAAATAAGCAGATCTCTGCAGTGCTGGTTTTCTTGGATGCAGAGAAGGCCTTCGATCGAGTGAATTGGAACTTTCTAACCAAGACTTTGGAAAAGATGGATATGGGACCACGATTGCGGCAGGTGATTGGAGCAATTTATCAGCAACAAAATGCACAACTTATTATTAATGGAGATTTGTCAACAACTTTCGAGATACAAAAAGGCACAAGACAAGGTTGCCCATTATCCCCATTGTTATTTATTTTAACTTTGGAAGTCTTGTTGAACGCAATTCGGGACTCAAAATCCTTAGATGGCATAGCTATCAGGCAAAAGGAATACAGAACTAGAGCATTCGCCGATGATCTGGTTGTTACCCTTTCACATCCTTTGAAATCGATAATCCAGATGAAAAATATCATAATAGAATTTGGCATGGTGTCTGGGTTTAGACTAAATCAAAACAAAACGAAAATGATGGTTAAAAACATGACAGAGACTCAAAGAAAGAGACTTGTAAGTTTAGCAGGTTTTGAAATAGTTTCTAAAGTTAAATATTTAGGAATACAAATTTCAGAATCAAACACAAAACTTTTCTCAAATAACTATGAAGTGTTGTGGCAAAAGATACAGAAAGATCTTGAAGCGTGGAAAAAGTTACAATTGTCTTTGCTTGGAAGGATCTCAGCAATTAAAATGAACATTCTACCTAGATTTATCTTTCTATTCCAGATGATTCCGGTGCTTAAGTCAGATAAAACCTTGTTAAATTGGCAAATAACATTAAATAAATTTGTTTGGAAGGAGAAAAAACCGAGAGTAAAGATGAAGATTATGCAAGATACACGTGAAAGAGGCGGCCTCAGACTCCCAAACCTTCGATTGTATTATGAAGCTGCGGTATTAACGCATGTAGCAGATTGGTTTGGGAAAACAAAAATGGAATTGCTGAATATAGAAGGCCATGATCTTGCTCTGGGATGGCCTGCATATCTTTTTTATGCAGGAACTGGGTATGTTTAGCTTAAGAGAAAGAAGGACTAGGGGAGACATGATAGCATTATTCCAATATCTCAGAGGTTGCCACAAAGAAGAGGGAGTCAAACTATTCTCCAAAGCACCTGAGGGTAGAACAAGAAGCAATGGGTGGAAACTAATCAAGGAGAGAAGCAACTTAGAACTGAGGAGAAATTTCCTGACAGTGAGAACAATTAATCAGTGGAACAGCTTGCCTCCAGAAGTTGTGAATGCCCCAACACTGGAAGTCTTTAAGAAGATGTTGAATAGCTATTTGTCTGAAACGGTATAGGGTTTCCTGCCTAGGCAGGGGGTTGGACTAGAAGACCTCCAAGGTCCCTTCCAACTCTACTATTGTATTATTGTATTATTATTGTATTAAGAGAGGGTGGATAAAGTGTTCAACAACCATGCTCTCCGTAGTGCCTTGATGAGAATATGGAAGAAGCACCGGCCCAATTGGGATTATAAAATACCGCTTTGGTTGGATCTTGCAGACACCATGGGGATTATGAATATTAAGTCACTCGGGGGTTGTTTATATAAAGATGTGCTTATTGCTGATGGGGGCGAATGGAAGTTAAAAACTTTGGAACAGCTGTTGGAAGAAGGAATTACCTTAAGTTTTTATTGGGTATAGTTAAGGATTTTACCAAAGGGGAAACAAAATTGGCCTTGTATATGGTTACAACAGCTAGGTTGTTGATTGCGCAACATTGGAAAAAAGATTTTTTACCGACAATTGATCAATGGATTCAGAAGGTGGCGGGGTTCGCCGAAATGGCAAAAATCTCAGCTTTCTTAAAAGCTCAGAAACAGGAGGAATATACACAGGAGTGGGCAAAATGGATTGATTATATACAGAATAAATATCAGACTAGGAGTTATTATCTAGTCTTTAGGTAAGAATGTTTAGACTGATAGATGATCAGAGTAAATAGTATATGGGATGTTTGGAATTGTTAGAGTGGTATACAGCGGAAGTCAGGGGGGTGGGTTTGTGTGGGAGGTGGAGGAGGGTTAGGGTGGAGGGTGGGGCAATATATATATATGAATAAATTAGAAGATGGGATTAATGAAACATTGTTAGGCTAGGAGAAATTTATATTAAGAGTTATAGATGTTAAATTAGCTTAGAAAATGATCAATGTGTTATTATTAATTTAAGAGTAATTTATATAGTTTTTGTTGGGAGGAGAGGGGTTATGAGTAATCTATTTTAAGATGGGGGGAGGGGAGGGGGTAAAGTGTTTGGTATAATATTTGAATGTGAATTTTTGCGGGGGGGTTGGGGGGGTATAGCATTTGTATGAGATTTATATTGTGTGGAGGGGGGGGTGAAAACGGGGAAAATTTGTTTGTACAAAACTCTTTTAATAAAAAAAACAAAAAAAACAAAAACTATATTCCAAAAAAACAAGCAGGTCCAAAACAAAACTTTTAATTAAATGTAAATAATACTCCCATATATTTGCTTATACCTTTATCAAATTAAACCAGTGTTCTTCAAACTTGGCACTTTTAAGATGTGTGGGCTTCAACTGTCGAATTTAATTCAACTGTTAAGTGTTGAAGTCCACAAATCTTAAAGTTGCCAAGTTTGGAAAACACTGGATTAATCTTTAGGGTGCATCAGCATCAACAAAAGGAGGGGTTATGTGGCCGTCTCAACCCCCATTCTGGGGGAAAAGTAACCCCAAAGCATTTGTTTTACCATTGTGGGAACAGGAGGCTAGACTTTTTAGTTGAATCCCAACGATTGCTCATGTTGCTAACCATCCAGCTTAGCTCATACATCGCCTCCCCACTGTCTTTTTGCCTATAGATGCCTATTTAATCTGTGGGCCTACAGCAAATGAGTTATTTCTCACCACTGGAAGGTTCCAGTTGCCTTCAGCCAGCGCTATATAGATGCCTTCAAGCCACAACAGCAACTTTGACATCACAACATGGTGCTGGTGGCTCTGAACTGCGCAGAGCTTTTTTTGGAAGCCCAAGGAAGGATGCGAGGCAAACGAGATGGCCCCCGGAATCCTTGGGCCCACTATTCAATCAATGGGTCCACTCTGGCCGCACCTAGCAGCTTCCTCAGTTTCAACGCAGGAACGGGCCATGAGTTGCCCACACTGCCTCCATTCCTGCAGGCGGTACCTGTGGAGCTGACGGCTCAGCAAGAGTTTGCCAAGAGGCAGGTACCGAGTTTACATAGCCTAACAGGCAAGGCTCTCGGCTTCTGTTTCCTGCGCCTGGTTCACCCTCACAATATGGAAGACCAAGTGAGAAGGGCCTGGATCATCTCCTGTTACTTGGCCTGTCTGCTGCATGAATACATGGGTCTAATCTACAGCAAGGATTCCTGTATCCTCAGGACATTATTTTAATAATCATCTTACTTTTAACATTTTGATCACAGGACTGTTCAGAGAAGATGAATTCCTCTTTGGAGCTGTTTTCCTTGATCATGGATAAAACAAAAGCAACATTCACATATTTCAATTTCAATTTTATTTGATTTATAGACCGCCCCCTCTCCCCGAAGGGTATTACCTACCCAGTCCAGCAATCAAAAATATTTTATTTCAAAACCTTTCCCAAATTGCTTTCCTGAATTGCTAACATTTGTGATGCTTTCCAGTTTTCTTCCTATAATTTTTTGGGGACTGGTTTGTTTTTTTTCTCCCGCTTTCCTTTTTTGTCAATTTTAACTATTGGTAACTGCCTGGACAAATCCCTAAGGGTTTTTTTTTTGCAATGTTTTCAGTAGTCTGACATTGCATTTTTCCTAGGGTTGAGAGTAGCTGGTCCCAGGTTACCAGCTAGCTTCCTATCCAAGACAGGACTAGAACTCGTTTCTAGCCTGGTACCTTAACCAGTATTCCAAACAGGTTCTCTGGGTCTTTTTATCATCTTGTTCTTTTTAAAGCAAACAGTTTTAGCTTCCAGGTTCAAGCGTGGTAAATTTCATTCCTTTTTTTTCCAGTCTGTTCTCTCACTATTTCAGATACTGCCTCTAATTCCGGGTCACCAATGGCTACCAAATTGACTAGGTTGGCAAGCTATTTCTAATTTTTAAAAAATCTTCCAAGGAAGTCTCTATGCTCTGAAATTTATTGCAATTTCAGAATGTTTTTCGAACCACCAACATGCCACTTTTATCATGTTTATTTGGTCCTTAACTAGTCAACATTCCATATTTTTTGGAGTATAAGATGTGGAGGTAATTAGTTACTCAGTAGCTGGCAAACCACGCTGGGGGAACTAAAGTCCACATTCCTTCCTCTAATCCCTTCCCTTATCAGAAGGAACGATAGATTTGGCACGTAGGCAGAAGCACGTAGCAGGCAACAGGACTTCAGTCAGTAAACATGTGAATTGTGGAGTGGTTATATCTTTCACATAGTCCAGGACATACAATTAGTACATCAGCTGCCTGGATGGAACAAGGGAAATTGGTGACTAAAATAACACCACTACAAAAATCCGCTCAGCGGGCTGAGCTGGCAGCTGTGATTTTGGCCTTACAGACTTTTCCAAAAATAGCTTTAAATATTATCTCTGATAGTTTGTATGTTTGTCAGGTTGTTTGTTCTCTCCCAGGGGCGTATGTAACTCCTTCGTTGGATGAAAATTTACTATCCCTCTTTTTGACCCTGCAGCAAATAATGCAAGGTCGTACATCACAACTTTATATTGCACATATTAGAAGTCATCAATCTTTTCCTGGCATGTTATCAGAAGGAAATGCTGTTGCCGATGCTGCCACCAAGCAGCAGGTATTGACTATCACTCCATGGGATAGTCATGCTATGTTTCATCAAAATATTAAGGCTCTCGCAAAACAATTTGATATACCTTTGGATCACGCTCAAGCCATTATACAACAATGTCCTCAATGTTCACAGGTAACCCCATCACCTTCTATTGGGGTTAACCCAAGAGGACACAAAGCCAAAGAACTTTGGCAAATGGATGTTACCCAATATCCTCCTTTTGCCCCCTGGAAATATCTTCATGTTACAATTGATACTTCTTCTAATTTCATTTGGGCTACTCCTCAGAAAGGATAGGCCACAAAACATGTTATAAATCATTGTATTTGTACATTTGCTGTTATGGGCTTACCCTCCACTTTAAAAACGGATAATGGCCCGCCATATTGTAGTAAACTCTTTGCTGAATTTTGTGAGAAATGGCAAGTTAAACACATTTTTGGCATTCCCTATAATTCTACGGGGCAGGCTATCATAGAACGAGCTAATCATACCTTGAAATCAGCATTGGAAAAACATAAACAAATAGGGGGAAACCCCATAGGCCTTCCTAGGAAACAGGAATGGCTGAACAAAGTTCTATTTACATTAAATCATCTTAATATAAAAAAATTATCTACTCCAGTGGATAATCACTTTGGCCATAGAACAAGTCATCCTCAACCACAAGCAATGTATAGATTGTTACCTAATCCTGAATGGCATGGTCCGGTTCCTTTGTTGACATGGGGACGAGGATATGCTGCTGTGCTTGCTCCAACAGGACCCGTGTGGATTCCAGCGCGGTGTGTAAAATCTTGGAAATATGTCATGGCACGAAGGATTGAAAAATCCGATACCCAACTTCTCCCTCAGCCTGCAGAATCCTCAAACGGATCGAGATCGGGCATCTCGGAAGAAACATAATCCAACTTGGGGACAAATTAAGGCTTTGTCTGCTCAAGCCAGTCAGCTTTTACCAGATCAAAATGTGGAGCCAACACCAGAGAACTTTTTATTGGCTGCTTTTTCTTGTTTAAATGCAAATTCTATCACTATTGTATTGTGCATACTCTTTACATGTCTTTTCCCTCCAACGTTAGCAATGCTATCTCCACAGGAAGGCATTCCAGAACAAGGACTTTGGGACCAAAATCACTTTATATGGGATGTTCAAAATGTTTCAAAAATAATTAACAGGACTGTTGGATTTGTATGCATGTTCCTCCACATACAAAAGGAGGACTCATGATACGTGCAGTGCCTTTCAACAAAACTGGCTGGATACAACATCCCTGGCTTCCTGGAGTGCGGGAAAGAGAACATGCTAACTATATGACTTTAGCAATTGGAAGTAGAATCCAGGAAAAGGCAGCATTTTGCTGGGAATATACTAACAGCACTATTAACAATACTACTCTGTATGTTGGAAAATATCCTTATTGTGAAAAAACGTTTGTATTGAATTCTACCATAAGTCGTAAAGATACCTGGTTAAATCAGACTTTAACTGAGCACTTGAATAACTTCACCACTCATACTTGTAGTTATCAAATGACAGGTTGTGCTATGTCATCAGGATGTCCAGGTCCAGCAAACAGCCTCGATCCAGGGCATCCGCTTTGTAATTTGGTTGAATCTATGGTAAAGCAATTAGTGGCCACAGATAATCAAACTACAAATACATTGGATGATGTGTGGATGTTGTGTGGTAGAAGAGCATATCAAAGTATTCCTGCATGGTGGTCTGGTCGATGTACATTAGGATATATTGCTCCCTCTATTATAATAACAGATCATCCACCAAAAGGAAGACTGAGAAATCGTAGAGAGATTACAGTTGATAATCCTCTTAATAAGTAATACAATACAATAGTAGAGTTGGAAGGGACCTTGGAGGTCTTCTAGTCCAACCCCCTGCCTAGGCAGGAAACCCTATACCATTTCAGACAGATGGCCATCCAACATCTTCTTAAAGACTTCCAGTGTTGGGGCATTCACAACTTCTGGAGGCAAATTCTGTTCCACTGATTAATTGTTCTGTCAGGAAATTTCTCCTCAGTTCTAAGTTGCTTCTCTCCTTGATTAGTTTCCACCCATTGCTTCTTGTTATACCCTCAGGTACCTTGGAAAATAGTTTGACTCCCTCTTCTTTGTGGCAACCCCTGAGATATTGGAACACTGCTGTCATGTCTCCCCTAGTCCTTCTTTCTCTTAAGCTAAACATACCCAGTTCCTGCAACCGTTCATGTTTTAGTCTCCAGTCCCCTAATCATCTTTGTTGCTCTTCTCTGCACTCTTTCTAGAGTATCCACATCTTTTCTACATTGTAGCGACCAGAACTGAATGCAGTATTCCAAGTGTGGCCTTACCAAGGCATTATAAAGTGGTATTAACACTTCACGTGATCTTGATTCTATCCCTCTATTTATGCAGCCTAGAACTGTGTTGGCTTTTTTGGCAGCTGTTGCACACTGCTGGCTCCTGTTTAAATGGTTGTCCACTAGGACTCCAGGATCCCTTTCACAGTTACTACTACTGAGCAAGGTACCACCTATACTGTACCTGTGCATTCCATTTTTGTTGCCTAAATGTAGAACCTTACTCTTTTCACCATTGAATTTCATTTTATTAGATAGTGCCCAATGTTCAAGTTTGTCAAGATCCTTCTGTATCTTAAGCCTGTCTTCTGGAGCGTTGGCTATTCCTGCCAGCTTGGTGTCATCTGCAAATTTGATGAGTTCCCCATTTATTCCCTCATCCAAATCATTGATGAAGATGTTGAAGAGTACTGGGCCTGAGTATACTGAGACAATGTTAGCTAGAGGTATCCTTCCTACTTTAGGAACAATGATGAATTATAGAGATTTGCATATTTTATCCAATTGGACCACTGCTTTGTTTAATTCCACAATATCAGCCTTAAATATGATTAATGAAGAAATGTCACAAATTAGAGAGGTAGTATTGCAAAATCGCTTTTCTTTAGATTTTATATTAGCAGCAAAGGGTGGGGTATGTGCGTTGATTCATTCTCATTGTTGCACATTTATTGAAGATTATAAAGTTAACATTACAGCTACCATAGAACATATGGAAGACATGATCACAAATAATCCTATTGATCCTGCTGTCCCACCAACACCTTGGGAACGGCTATGCTCTTGGCTTCCAGATTTTGGATGGTTACGTCAGATCATTCCCATTGTAATCATAGTGGTAATTGGACTGATTTGTTGTTGTTGCTGCATTCAATGTGCGCCTGCATTAATAACAATGATTCGACCAAGAATTCGACCTCATAGATGCGACATAATGTATGCATACAAATTGTATGCATACAATTGTATACAAACATATGAAGAACGGTTGCAGGAACTGGGTATGTTCAGCTTAAGAGAAAGAAGGACTAGGGGAGACATGATAGCATTGTTCCAATATCTCAGAGGTTGCCACAAAGAAGAGGGAGTCAAACTATTCTCCAAAGCACCTGAGGGTAGAACAAGAAGCAATGGGTGGAAACTAATCAAGGAGAGAAGCAACTTAGAACTGAGGAGAAATTTCCTGACAGTTAGAACAATTGATCAGTGGAACAGCTTGCCTCCAGAAGTTGTGAATACTCCAACACTGGAAGTCTTTAAGAAGATGTTGTCTGAAACGGTATAGGGTTTCCTGCCTAGGCAGGGGGTTGGACTAGAAGACCTCCAAGGTCCCTTCCAACTCTACTATTGTATTGTATTGTATTGTATTGTATTGTAAAACCAAAATGAAGGTTAAAATAAAAGAGAGGAGGAGAGGTGAAGGTAATTAGTTACTCAGTAGCTGGCAAACCACGCTGGGGGAACTAAAGTCCACATTCCTTCCTCTAATCCCTTCCCTTATCAGAAGGAACGATAGATTTGGCACGTAGGCAGAAGCACGTAGCAGGCAACAGGACTTCAGTCAGTAAACATGTGAATCACGTAGCTATACTATGAGTTGTTCACGAGGCTACCATGCGTTTATGTACCAATCAGCATTTGCCAAATGTATTATGTTGTCCAATAAGCTTTTGCTGTGTAGAGAAGAATTACAATAAATAGGGAGCTCCTGAAGTGTTCAGGGTGCCTTTCCATCAGAGTGCCTTTTCCCATCAACCTTGTTCCTGTCTGGATCCTCATTTCTACGTCACCAACATAAGACGCACCTTTTTCCCCCCTAAAAGAGGGTGAAAACTTGGGTGCGTCTTATATACTGAATGTAGCCCCACCCACCTGAGGCAGATTGCTGGGAGGCAGATTTTTTCCCCTTGTTTTCCTCCCCAAGAGCTAGGTGCGTCTTATACTTCAGAGCGTCTTACACTCCAAAAACATATGGTATACTAAACCTCTTACAATAACTGCCTTTTTACTACCCTGCTTACCATGTGAGTTATTAATTACAGAAGGTAAGGATTTCTTGGGAGAAGAATGTATTTTAAAGTGAAATCTCTAATTCTGTTGACTCAACAGGACCTTTGCCTGCTGGACTCTGAGCAAAAAAACAGATGCTGTCAGAATATTAATTTCAGCAAAAAATTTAATTGACTTATATTGACTTTTACATTTTTTATGAAACATTCTAGTTTTTGTAGCCTCGACTGGCACGGCGACCTCGAGCTCGTTCAAATTTCCTCCCCTTGGAGCGAACATATGGCCTGGAAAAAGAGAAGGGTGTGTGTGTGAGTAAGATAAATGGCCTATTGTTGCATCTCACTTTTATGCAGAGAACAAAAACAGATGTGTTCTGAAATTTTTAAAAAAAGTCACAAAATGTGGCTACCTATTCCCATTCACTTTTCTTCAGCTCCCTAATCCAACAGGATTCTCTCTTAAGTGGAAAAACAAGTAACTATAGTTTCTAGCTTTCAAATTGTTTAATTTTTAGCCTTTAAAAATTCCTCTAATCCTAAGAATAAGTGTTCAGTGGGGTTTTTTCTTATTCCTAAAACACTTAGCCAGTACATCATGGGAAATTATATAAGAATTGCAGCCCAAAGTAAGTTGAGATGGTTCGATGGCTGCAGATATTACAAAGCACAATCCATTTTTTCACATGTTAAGCTTGGGGGGAAAATCTCTTAATATATTACAGGAAACAAGTAATTGCCAAGTCATAGCTTCTCAATTCATGTTAAGCACCTCTTTTTAAAGTTACTGCAAAATATACAAATGTAGGAACAGTGGTAAACATGTCATGAAGTTTCCATCCTACTTTCCAGCAAAGCTGGAAGATTCACTAACATCTTCTGAGGTGATCTAAAAATATAGTGAGATTCAAAGATGAAGAGACAAAAATATCTCTTTCAAGTTAATTCTGGGCATGTCTATTCAGGTATTAATCCCATAGAGTGCAAACATTTTCCCCAAAGAAAAATATGAGCAGAGGATTACAGCTTTAGTTTATCTAATAATTTGGTATGGTAAATTACAGAAGCCAATGTTTTCTCAGGAATTTAAAGCAGACTTCTCCATTCTGGTACCCATTTTTTCTATCAACTGGGCAAAACTCCTCAGCTATCATTCTAAGAGCAAATTTCTCACTGATAACACTGTAAAAGACTTAAAAATGAACAACTGTTATACAAGTAGTCCTAAACCTATACTGGTTGCTGAATGACCATTTGAAATTACGACTTTGTAAAGCACATCTGGCTGTCATAAAACATCATGCCGACAATCACATGACTGCATTTCTGGCACTCAACTTATTGCTGCAATTGGGACTGGATTTCCAGTCACTTCACTCCAAAGGTGATTTTTTTCAAGAAGCTTCTTCAGCTCTGATTGGATGGTGGGAAATGGAAGGATTTATACTCCTTGTAGACAGCTGGACATTTGCATTCTTTTAGTTAGTAATTAAGGTCACATGGAGATTTATCTGTGTCATTAGGATCACCTGAGTGGTACAAATTGGTGTGGAGCCTTCTTGGAACTGTTGAAAGGACTGTGTTGTAGATTGGAAATAGATGATGTCTATCCCTCCCCCTCTGTTGAGGGCTGTTCAATTTTGAAAGAGGGGTTAAAGAGGCTATCTATGTCAAAACAGCCCTCTCTCAACAGAGGGGGAGGGATATGACACCACCTATCTCCAATCTACAACACAGTCCTTTCAGCAGTTCCAAGAAGGCTCCACACCAGAGGTGGGTTGCTACCGGTTCGTGGGAACCGGTAGTGGTCATTTGGCCTGGGTCACAGAACCAGCAGTGACCCAGGCTGGCCACACCCCCAAACTGGTTCCTTTGGTTGCCACTGCTGGCATGTTTTTTTGGACTGCTTGCATGTTTTTTAGCTGTGCGTGTATGTGCAGTTTGGGGGGGGGACGCACAGGCAGGCTGAAGTGGCGCTAGCAATTGCTGAAGCCTTACTGTGCAGGAGCGAAGCACAACTTGCCTTTGCACTGCCTATTCCACCTTCGTCGCAGTACATTTGCACCAGCTGGCAGCCCGCTTCGGCTTAGAGCTGGAAGCCACAGCTGGGGTCAGTAGGACTTTGCTATCCATCACAGCTAGGAGTCTCAAATAAAGCCGAGAATGAATGCTTGTGCTATCCGGGCGCTAGATAGGCAGGCAAAGCCCCCCTGAAAACTCCCATCGTCTGCCCGGCTGAAGTTTCGCTTCAGCCACAACGCAATAAAAAGGTTCATTGTCAGCTTTGAAATTCCTAGCTGCAATGGGCAGCAAAGCGGCTGGAAAAAAGGGCAGAGAGAAACAGTCCTGTTGCCAAGGTACACAACAGGGGGGGAAAGAAATTCCAACTTCAGCCTCCTGGTGTGGCACAAGGCTTTGGGTGAAGGCGGGAGGGAGGTTGAGCAGTAGGTTGATGGGAGGGCGGCGGCAGTAGTTGTTTCTACATGGCTCTGGCAGTGGCAAGAACAAGGGCTGGACACCCCTACTCCTCCTCAGCATGTGTTCAAAGACCTTCGAGTGAAAAGGAGGGCAGAAAAACAAAGCGGAGGGGAGGGGGGCAGGACACCCCATGCACATGTACCTCTCGGGCTTTGACTGTATACGCTGCCTCTAAAGTTAAAAAAACAAGGAGAGGGGAGGGAAAAAAGGTGATTTGTCAGGGCAAGTCAAGCAGCTGCTGCTCTGGGAGGACGTGCACCATTTGCTCACTTTTGCTTCCCTTCTGTTAAAGCCTGCGCCTCGGGAAAGAGAAGAGGGGAAAGTCTTGAGCCCTGCAGGTGCCGCAAGGGGAATGAAAGCTTGTGGGGGAGGGGGAAAGAAGAAGAGACTGTGACTGCAACAAGGTGGGGGGAGGGGAGTGGAAGGGGCAGTTGTGATGTTGGTGCTCAGGGCCAAGACGTGGTCTCAAACCCCTTCCTGTGCTGGGGAAGTGGATGGCTGTGTCCTCTATCAGGCTTGCACGCGCACATACGCACACATGAAAGGGGAGGGAGAAAGAGAGAGATGAGAAACAGAGAGAGATGGAGAAAGAGAATGAGAAAGAGAGAGGGAGAAAGATGAGAGAGAGAAAGAGAGGGAGAAAGAGATGAGAGACAGAGAGAGGTGGAGAAAGAGATGAGCAAGAGAAAGAGAGGGAGAAAGATGAGAGAAAGGGGGAGAGAGAGATGAGAGACAGAGAGGGAGGGAGAAAGAGAGAGGGACAAAGAAAGAGATGAGAGAGAGAGAGAGAGAGAGAGAGAGAGAGAGAGAGAGAGAGAGAGAGAGCTGTTTAAGTGAACCTTGTGGTCGTAAAGTGAGCTTTGTGGTCATTAAGCAAACACTTTGGTTGTTAAACAAGTCCATTTTCCCAAATGGACATTTTTAACCAGAAACCAGAAGGAATTGTTGGAAACTGGCAAAAAAACAGAAAACACTCTCTATACTATGTAATATGTATGTACACATATGGCATATACCGTATTTATTCGAGTATAACACGCAAAATTTTATACCAAAAAAAGAAGCCAAAGTTTGGGTGCGCGTTATAAACGAGGGCTGGGCTGGGGTGGCAGTGGCGGCCGGTCCATTGAGGGCGCAGGCGAATTGTAAATTCGCACTGCGCCTTTTCCGGGCTGCAGCCACAGCGAAGGGTGAAGAAAAAAAAAAGTCTTGGGGGTGAGAATTCTTATTACCCGCTGTATGGTCGCCGCTTCATTTCCTCGCCTCGCTCACACGTGTACGCGAGGGCGAAGAAAAAAAAAACATCCCCTCGTTGCGTACGGTGGGTGGCCCGAACTGGGGGTGAGATTTCATTTCCTCGCCTCGCTCACACGTTACGGTAAGCATTGCCTGTTAGATGGCAACTCAGGGTATCAAGAGAAAGTGTTCTGCATATGACGCTTCATTCAAGCTCAAAGTTGTTGATCATGCTGAAATTCACGGAAATCGAGCAGCTAGCCGAGAATTCACTGTACCAGAGACGAATGTTAGAGAATGGAGAAAACAGAAAGTCGTCCTGAAAGATATGAATAAAACAAAAAAAGCACAACGAGGGAGACAAGCCATGTACCCAGACATGGAGAAGGAACTTTATGAATGGATCATTGACCAAAGAAGTAGTGGGTACATTGTCACATCACTCCACATTAGACTTCAAGCCCAAAAGTTTTGCAAAGATTCAAACTTCAAAGCCTCTAATGGATGGACACAAAAGTTTATGAAAAGGCATGGACTTGCAATACGCCAGAGAACAAAGATAGCACAGAAGCTGCCTAATGATTTAGAAGAGAAGATCGCTTCATTCCATACTTTTATAATCAACAAACGCAAGCAGATTAATTTTGAACTTTCACAGATAGGCAATATGGATGAGACCCCCATGTGTTTTGACCTACCAGGCAACAGGACAATTGACAGCAAAGGGAAGCACACAGTCCAGATTAGAACCACAGGCCATGAGAAAACTCATTTTACCGTTGTGTTATCCTGTATGGCAGACGGTTTTAAACTTAAACCAATGGTGATTTTTAAAAGAAAGACTATTCCAAAAGGAGTTAAATTTCCACCAGGTGTCGTGATCCATTGTCATCCTAAAGGATGGATGGATGAAAAGGGCATCATTTTATGGTTAAATAAAGTTTGGAGTACTAGACCAGGCGCACTACTGAAGAAATCCATGCTTGTATGGGACCAGTTCCGCTCACACCTGACAGACACTGTGAAGGACAAACTGAAAAGTCTAAAAACATTTCAAGCTGTGATTCCAGGTGGACTAACCTCTATTCTTCAGCCACTAGATGTCGTTTTAAACAAACCCTTCAAAGACAGAGTCAGGGAAAAGTGGATTACCTGGATGAAATCTGACGACAAAGAATTGACTGCAAAAGGAAACCTCAAGAAACCTGGCCTATCTCTCGTGACATCCTGGGTTAAAACATCATGGGAAGACATACCAAAAGAAATGATCATCAAGAGTTTTTTGAAGACAGGCATCAGCAATAAAATGGACGGCACAGAAGACGACCTGCTGTGGAATTCAGACTCAGAAGAAAGCAAAGAAACTGGAGAAACTGGAGATGTTCCTGCCAACTGGGACACTGATGAAAAATTAACTCGAGAAGAATGGGAACAACTCTTTGGTGTATCTGATGATGAGTCTGACTTTGAAGCATTTTAAATAAATATTGTTACCGGTAATTTTATTTCGGTATTGTGTTTATACCAGTTTACGTTGTCAATAAATGATTTTTATCATGGCCGCACGTGTTCAACGTTTTTTGTATAAAACAAAATTTTATACCGATTTTTAATCGAAAATTAGGGGGTGCGCGTTATACACGTGTGCGCGTTATACTCGAATAAATACGGTATAAATAAGATTAAATAGTATATTTTGGATGTTCACAAGTAGTAAATAAATAGACAGAGAAATTTGTATTTCGTTGAGGCCTTTGAGGCGAGGAGAGGCCAGGCAAGGCGCCCCTTGACGTGAGTGACATCAAGTTGGCCACGCCCACCCAGTTACATGACCAACAAGCCACGCCTACAGAACCGGTAGTAAAATTTTTGAAACCCACCCCTCCTCCACACCAATTTGAACCACTCAGGTGACCCTGATCACACAGATAAACCTTCAGATGACCTCAACTGCTAAAAGAATGCAAAATAACCAGCTGTCTGCAAGGAGTATAAATCCTTCCATTCCCCACTATCCAGTTAGAGCTGAAGAAGTGAAGTGAAATGTCTTCAAAGAAAAACCAGAAAGTCCAGTTGCCTCTTGAAAAAAGGACCTTTGGGACAACCCTGACCTGGATGACGGAGAATCTCCATAAAGATTAAGTCATTAGGATGGTTGAAGTGCCCAAGTGACTGGACATGATTTTACAACATCTTTTTGTGATAGTCATTAAGTGAATCTGCAGCGGTTATGCAAGCCTTTTGATCATAAGTGTGAAACCATTCTTCTGAATGGGCTTTTTTTTGGGCCAGAAACTGGCTAAAAATATAGCAAATCATGGTCGTGTGA
>NW_028113369.1:0-12500 GCF_964273705.1 Natrix helvetica | reverse complement strand
TTTTTTTAAAAAAAGTATTACAAATATTTGTTTTTAATCATTTGCATAGTTTTAAGGTTTCTCTGCTTCCCACATTTACTCCTGGATAAGCTGAGAATTTTTTATGCCAAAATACTTCTTTTTTTTAATTAAAAAAACTGGGTTTCGTTTATCTGTGGATGGGCTTATCTGTGTGCTCTACAACATGTGGCATTTTTTCCATTTTTATTTTCTTTGGTTATTTGTGTGTGTGTGTGCGTGCGTGTGTGCTGTTTTTCACTTTGTAAGAAGTCCATCTGTGGGATGGGTGGCTATATATAAATTGAATAAATAAATGAATAAGGATATAGCTATTGAAGGTAACCTCATTTTAACACTTCTAAAAGTGTTACCCTTTAGATAACTTTGCGTCTTACTTGAGAAGATATATCTGTTTCTTTCTTTGTGTGGCATATTTATTTTATTGCTTATATCACGATTTTATGGTTTTGATAAATAACTCCAGGCGGCTAACATACCTCATACAGGTAGGTCTCAATTTACAACCATTCATTTAGTGACAGTCAAAGTGACAAAGGGACGGGAAAAAAATGACTGATGACCCTTTTTCACACTTACGACCGTTACAGCATCCCCCTGGTCACGTGATCAAAATTTAGATGGTTGGCAACTGACTCGTATTTATGACGGTTGCAGTGTCCCGGGATCATCTGATCTGGTTCTGCGACTTCTGACAAGTAAAGTCAATGGGGAAGCCAAATTGGGTTTACAACTTTGTCACTAACTTAACAACTGCAATGATTCACTTAACAATTGTGGCCAAAAATGGTCGTAAAATGGGGCAAAATTCACTGAACAACTGTCTCACTTAACAACAGAAATTTTAGTCTCAATTGTGGTCATAAATTGAGCATAACTGGTACTTGTTTCCCTTCCTATTTTCCACACAATAACAACCCGATGAGGTGAGGTGAGCTGAGACAGAGCAACTGGCCCATCCATTAACTGGATTAATTAATTCACCATCCATTAACTGGATTGATTCAATATTATTACTGAAATTAATATAATTTAATCTAATTAAATATTATTTTAGGGAATAATATCCATTATTGCAAGTTCATCTTGTCACAGGCTGGTCTCCAAATAGTTGCAAAGCCAAGGAGATTCAGAACTAAATATATGGCCTGCAAAATTCCACCTAGCCACTAGATGGCAGGAAAGAGATTTTTTTTAAACCCCATGCAACTGTTTTGCTGCCATCTAATGGTATGGTCCGATTATGGCAACTCAGATTTGGTAACCGTGAAGCCAAGGCACTCTTTTGAATGCAATCACTCTGTAAGCACCAGCTTAGCTTCTTACTATAGGCAGCTGCAGCTTGTAAACCCACTCCATTAAGTATACAGGGCAAAGGACAAAACTACAGTGAGAAACATTATCATTGCGAATTGCGGGAGGTGAAATTTACGGGCCATTTGTGATTTGTTTGCCTTTGTCAATGCCGGTGAACCATTTGTCTGCAGGATAAAAAGCTGGGAAAATGCATAAAGGATACACAACACCACTGGCAAATTACACACATGCTGTGCTTTACTGTTTATCTTAACCTAATGCATACAACAATCAGCTACTTTCCAGATGTAATGGTATATTGGAATTACCTTGAGGGTGGATGCAAAGAGATGCTACCCAGGGAAAATAGATAAAAGGAGGGAGGTGTCCACAAATACTTAATGGTCAGAGCAAAACAAAAAACAAAACCCCGTGGAACAATCTGTTCTAAATTAATCAGGCTGTAAAAAAAGAGGGTAGGAGATTTGTACTTTCAAACTTGCAGGATTCCATTAATACAACCTTACAATACAGTGTAACTCAGTTGTCTGGTTTACTTGGAATGACTGACACCAGCCAGTCATCAGCTAAGGAAGGCAGCGGTGGGTTTCACGTTTTGTTACCATTGGTTTGCCCCACTCTTCATGCAGCATGCGCGCCCCTTCCATGCATGAGCCTGGCCTTCTGTGCATGCACTTTGATCGCGCACGGCCTCAAAAATGTGCCTAAATAGTTTGGCATAGAGCCAGGGGCGAATGGGACCAATTTTTGCTACCGATTCTCCCTAGCAGTCAAGATGGATGTCAACCCTGAATCTGATCTGACTGAAGCCACCTTGGAACTTCAGTGTTGCCACACTGGAGCTGTGGGATAGGGAGGGCGGATTAGAGATAGCTGGGGTCAAATGCCACACCACGGTGAGCCAAAGAGCCACAAATTCTCCAGAAACAGTGCAGGTTGCCAAGTTTTAACCGGTTGCCACCCATAATTTTCCTTGACAACCTATTTTTTTCCCCCCTTGCGCACAAAAGGGTTTTTCTCCTTAGCCCACGGTCCAATTTTCCTCCCCTCGTCCTGCAGTACTACAATTTATGAAAAACATTACCAGATGATTCTGCTGAGCATGTAAACTGGCCACGGAGATGCTTCAGCCATAAATAATTCTGTCAGTAATATATGGATGTGTATAATTACCGAGATGATAAAAAAAAAAAATCTTTCAAAACTTTGCCATATTTTCCTCCTCCCCTCCCCACCGCAACCTCCGAAGAGGACCGAGTCTGTTTGTCTTGGCATTTTAATTTTAATACGTATCTGTAGAAGGAGTGGATTCTTTCCAGTTTCTAATAACTCTTTTAACGCTGCTTCCTTCCTAGGATGGATACGTTTTATTTCTTCTCCAAATAGTCTTCTCCCTGCCTCATGGCTCGCAGAAGGAAGTCTCTAATTAAGGTACTGAAATGATTATTATTATTTTCCTCTTGAAACTCCTTCGTCTTTGGCCGCGATAAAAAATCCTCCTTGGCTTGGTTTCCAAAAGGACGTACGTACAGAGCCTTTTTTAAAAATACTTTGGTACTGTATTCGAATCGCTTCTTGGCATGGAATACTTTTCTGCATCCAGTTAGAAAGGTTAGGCTAGACCAGGGGTTAGCAACCTTAAACACTCAAAGAGTTCTAACCGGAAGCCCTGTGTTCAATTCTGGAGCCGAGCGGAAGTCCGGTTCCCCCATCATACAGTCTCCTCCTAGCACGGCGTCCTCTGTCCTAACCAAAAGCCCCATCAATTGTGGAGCTGACCGGAAAACCCGCTCCTTGCCATAGAGCAGTGATGGCGAACAAATGGCATGTGTACCAGAGGTGGCACCCAAAGCCGTCACTGTGGGCATGGGCACCATCACCAACTGGTCTTCGCAGGTGCCGGAGTGCCAGAAAATGATCTGAAAACAGATAAAAAAACCACCCCCAAAAGAGGCTGTTTTACAGGCTGTTTTGGGGGCATTTTTCTGGCCAGTTTTGGGCAGCTTTTTGGGCTGTTTTTTTGAGCTATTTGTGGCCCTGAAAATGGCCCAAAACGCCTTGAAAAACAGCCCAATAACAGCCTGAAAATGGCTTGAATAATAACCCAAAACCACGCCATTTGTCAGGCCTGAAAAATGACCCCAAAATGGTCTTAAAACGGCCAGCAAACAGCCTGAAAACGGCCAGAAAAATGGCTAAAAAACAGGCTGATGCATGCCGGCCAGCTAGTCTTTGGGTTTTCGGCGCTCCGGCGCACACACATGCACGCACATGCACACGCATTCTTGTTTGTGCACTCAGTGCTGAAAAGATTCACCATCACTGCCATAGAGTCTCCTCCTGGTGTGCCCTGCTTCCTCCCCAAACCGGAAGCTCCTCTCAAAATCGTGGTGCCAACTGGCGACAGGGAGCCGCAGCAGAGGGATGAAAGAGCCACATGCGGCTCCAGAGCCGCAGGTTGCTGAGCCCTGGACTAGATGGATTTCCATGTGGCCTCCCAGCCCAGTCGGTGTGATTGGGGAAGAGCTTGGTGGCAGGGTAAAATGAAGCGACAATTCTAAGGAAACCGTCAACAGTGATAGTTCTTAATGTGCTAACAAGTTTGGTGTGTGCTAGGGGACAGCCTTGGGGAATAGATTTTTTCCCCCCTTAAATGTTCTTCTTGATATTTTCATATTGGGGTGGGCAATGATTTGGATGCTTGATAAAACTTGTCATGCCCCTGTCAGAGTCGGAATCTGCGGAGGGAAGATGAGCTAGAACAAGGGCCGACAGAGAGTGAGAGGGTGGCTCGGTTGGTCTTGGAGGAAACTGGGGAAGGGCAGAGCCCAGGATTAGAAAGGCTTGCAGATAACAGGCGAAGAGCAAGGACCACCCGCTCCTGATCCAAGAACCTGGAGAGAAGAGAGAAGGCGAGAACAACGCAGATTGAGCCGGCTACGAGGGAGGAGAGTGTCCTGCCCTGCTTCACAAGGCACACCTGGGGATGGAGCTCTAAGGAGGTTCTGGTGGGAGGGGCATTTGTTGGGAACGAGCATTGAATCTGTGGAGCCTCGTGTGCCCTTGCTGATACCTGGAGATTACTGTGTTCTGTCTTGTGAGGTTTGCCCACTTTGTTTGCTTTGTTGAACTTCTTGCTCTGGTTACTGTTTGGCTAATCTGGTTTACTGGACTACTCACAGCCAGAGGCTGTTGAAGGTGCGTGTGAGAGCTTTACTCCAGGACTTGTTGTGAACGTGGGAACGTTTGGGGGCACAATTGGAGCAATAAAGGGGAGTTAGGCCTGCTCTCTGGCTGTGTTGCTTTCGTGCCACGCCCCGGGTCATCACAAAACTTTGCTTTAACGTACAACTTGGGGAGCATAATTTAGGTTTTTTTAAAAAATGGGGAAAGAACAGGTTAAAAAGAGGCTTTCAATTTCTCCCTTCCCCCACCAATGTGCGAGATGTAAATTAAGGTCCTACTTTGTGGTGTATTCATTGTGCTTCTGACGGCGCAAATTTGGGGGGCCGAAGCAGGATATCCTATCCATATAGTCCTCTCTCTTCTGGGTATAAGTGGATAGTGAGTTTCATTTGTATGAGAACAGAAAAGGAATTTTGCCTAGAGTCCAAGGGAGTTTAGCCACTCGCAAGACAAATCTTCATTTAGTTCTCAATGATTCATGGACGTTCTGGACATCACTGATGTTTGGCCTTGATGACAGTGGGCCTGCCGCTGAAGGCCATCTACTGGTAAACTGGTGGTATTCCTTGAGCAGTGGTTGGCTACTGTGAGAACAGAGAGTTGGACTGGAAGAACAAGGGCTATGATGCAGAAAGACAAGGCTTATGACTGTATTGTATTGTACAAGTAGTCCTCAACGTACGGTCACAACTGAGCCCGTAAAATTTACATTGCTAAGTGAGAAATTTTTTAAAGTGAGTTTTGACCCATTTTACGACTTTTCGTGCCACGTTTGTTACGTGAATCACTGCCGTTGTTAAATTCGTAGCACGGTTGTTAAGGGAATTTGTTTTCCTCATGAACTTTGCTTGTCCAAAGGTTGCAAAAGGGGATCAGGTGTCCCTGGGACACTGCGACCATCATAAATGTGAGTCAGTGGTCAAGCATCCGAATGTAAATCACATAACCATGGGGATGCTGCCATAACTGAGAAAAATGGTCATAAGTCATTTTGTTCAGTGCTGTCGTCACTTCAAAACATCACTAAGTGAACTATTGCAAGTTGAGGACTACCTTTATTGTATTGTATTGTATTGTATTGTTTTGTATTGTTTTGTATTGTTTTGTATTGTTTTGTATTGTTTTGTATTGTTTTGTATTGTATTGTTTTGTATTGTATTGTATTGTGTGTTGTGTTGTGTTGTGTTGTGTTGTATTGTATTTGAGCAGTGTAGTACCTAGCGGTGAAAATGCTCGCTTCGGATTTGGAAGGCTGAGAGTTTAATCCTAGGTAGCGGAAGTGCAAAGAAAAAATATATTTGCTGCAAACTTCACATGGTGTCTGGAAGGGCATCCGGCCAGTAAATGCTCAGCTTCATCCAGTCACTAAGATTGTTACCAGAATTTAGAGATTACAGAACTATAAACATGGAGAGTATTGCATTGCATTGCATTGCATTGAAAACATATTGATGTAGCCCCCGATCTTATAATCAATTCTGGGTGAGTCCCAATGTTTGGTGGTGGTGTAGAAATGCGACATTGTGGTTCCACTAACCAAGATGGGAGGCAACAGGCCAACGCTTACACCAGAAGCTTTCCTACATATTGGCAGGTGGTTTTAGCACATAAAGAGACAACTTATGGTGAGGAGGTGGAAATATCACATCACAATGAGAATATATTTGCTGAATATAACTCCTCATTGGCAACAGGGACAGCATCTGGCCATAGCTCCATTCAGGTGCCCAGACTCTACCCTGCAAGGGAATCTGCGGTCGTTAATTGATGATGATAATGATGATGACGACAGACACAATTTACCTTGTGGCCTTTGTTGGGATTATTTCTGTATTTCTCACGCTATCAGTATTGTTTGAATCGCTGCGCCTTCTCGATAGAAGCTCGAATCTTTATTTAGACCTGAATTTTGGAAGCTGCAATGTCTAGCATTCTCCCCGACAGCTGGCTTTATTTTATGAGCACCGTGCATTTCCGTTCCTCCAGTTTTATTTTAAACCTATCCATATGGACATTCCTGAATTAGGCCTTGGGATTTTGGAACGCTTTGGAAGGAAAAAGGGAAGTGACACTCATGCAACCTATATTGATTTTATGGCACTGGTGAACAATGTGAAATTAAGAATACCACTAAATCCATTTTGGCAACAAAGCCATGTGTTTTGGAAAAGAAAAAAGAAAGAAAAAACGCTAGCAAATTTGAAACAAAGAGGAGGGTTTTTTTAAATCTCCCTTATTTTTTATTTGACTTTTGATGGTCTTTTTTTTAAAATTAAGGAACTGATCTGAAAATTTGGAGGAAAATCCAAAATTATATACAATACAATAGTAGAGTTGGAAGGGACCTTGGAGGTCTTCTAGTCCAACCCCCTGCCTAGGCAGGAAACCCTATACCGTTTCAGACAGATGGCTATCCAACATCTTCTTAAAGACTTCCAGTTGCGGGATCGTATTCTGCCCCATACATCCCTGCGACCAATTCGCTCGCACAGAGAGGGGCTCCTCCAGGTGCCGTCCGCTAGACAATGTCGTGGGGCGGCGCCTAGGAGTAGAGCCTTCTCTGTGGCGGGCCCAGCCCTGTGGAATGACCTCCCTCCGGATATTAGGAATACCTCTGACCTCCGCTCCTTCCGTATTAAGCTTAAGACCCACCTATTCCAAGCAGCTGGCCTGGCTCAACTTTGATTTAACCATATCGCTCCTGACGGGTTTTTAACTGGGTATTTTAATTACATTTAATTTCTAGGGGTTTTAAATACAGTATTTTAATTGTTTTTATCAATCGATCTCCTCCTTATGTATGTATGTATGTTTTAGTGTACCTTTGTTATATGTTTGTTTTGTTTACATATTTATTTCGAATGTTTCGTTGTACGCCGCCCCGAGTCCTTCGGGAGAGGGTGCGGCTAAGAAATAAATATATTATTATTATTATTATTATTATTTGGGGCATTCACAACTTCTGGAGGCAAGCTGTTCCACTGAATAATTGTTCTAACTGTCAGGAAGTTTCTCCTCAGTTCTAAGTTGCTTCTCTCCTTGATTAGTTTCCACCCATTGCTTCTTGTTCTTCCCTCAGGTGCCTTGGAGAATAGCTTGACTCCCTCTTCTTTGTGGCAACCCCTGAGATGTTGGAAGACTGCTATCATGTCTCCCCTAGTCCTTCCTCTCATTAAACTAGCCATACCCAGTTCCTGAAATATGACGAGACTTCTACTCACATAATGGGGATTTTATTTTATTTTTATTTTGATGTCCTTCAAAAGACCATTATACAGGTAATCCTCGACTTACGACCACAATTGAGTCCAAAATTTCTGTTACTAAGAGAGAAAGTTGTTAAGTGAGCTTTGCCCCATTTTACAACCTTTCTTGCGACACTTGTTAAGTGAATCATGGCTCCCCCAGGGACTTCGCTTGTCAAGAGGTCGCAAAAGGGGAAATCACGTGAGTCGTCATCCCCCCACCCCGGGACTCTGCCAACCATCATAAATATGAGCCCATTGCCATGCATCTGAATTTTGACCATGTGACCATGAGAATGGTGCAATGGTCGTAAGTTGAAAAAACAGTCATAAATCACTTTTTTTTTCAGGGCCGTTGTAACTTTGGATGGTCACTAAACGAATGTTTGTAAGTCAAGGACTAAATGCATATAATTTTCAAGTTCTTTTAAGTTATAAGAGGATGGGCTGCATATCAGGAATAGAAGGGAGAAAATGATGTTCAAGCTTCTAAGTCCATGATGGTGAGCCCACAGCACGCATGGCGCAGGTGGCACACAGAGCCATTTCTGTGGGCAGGCGAACCGTCACCCTAGCTCAGCTCCACTGTGCATGTATGAGCACCTCCCGCCGGCCAGCTGATTTTCGGGTCTGTGCTGCGCATGCGGGAGCTGCGCACACATCCCTGGGGGACATCGGTGGGTTCCGGATCCCGTTCCAACTGGACGCGCATGCATCGTACCTGCCAGCGACACTTCCACAAGCCTCCCCGACGCTCGTGCAGGCCCTGCGCCGAAGGCTTTAAAGGACAGGTAAGGAGCTCGGGTGGGTGGGTAAGCCCTCTGGAGCACCGTACTGGAATGGTACCCGGTACTCCGGGCCGTCTGCAGTACGCCCATACCGGAGCGTACCACCTGCAACCCACAACTGGTGGGGTGTGTGTATGTTAGTGCACGTATGTGTGGGGGGCGGGGAAACCGCGGGGCGGTGCAGCACATCCCCGTGCCCTGTTTTCGGTCTTAGGAGGCTTCAGGGAGGCCTGCTAGGCCCGAAATGGGGTGCCGGGGTGATGATGCATGCATGGCCGAGGGGGGGAGGACAGGAGGAGGGGGCGTGCATTGCATTATGGGTGTGGGCTCATGTGCGCACACGCTTTCAGCATGCAAGGACAAAAAGGTTAGCCATCACTGTTCTAAGTCCTTTTACAGTGAAAAAAAAAATAAAGCATCAAAATACACAGAAATGCAACTTGATAAATGTCATAATACGTTGAAATATATGTTGGGGAGGCAAAAAGAGACATTTTGCACCTGAAGGGATGCCTCTTCTGCATAGATATTTTGAAGGAAAATATATTTTGAAGTGCACACTAAAATTCCAATATTTCATGATGACTAATGGGAAAATAGATGGTTTAATTCTGAAACCGAAGCAATGAACGAGAGGTAATATGGGTCCAGGGAGTAGGCAAAGGATAGTAAAGTTATATTGCAGTTTTAAAAAAGTCCCCATTTCCCAAGGCTTTATGGTAAGAATGTTAGAAAGCCAAGGTTTGGGAGATATTTGATTCTTTGAGATAGAATCCTTCTTTCTATGTGTGTGAAAAGTGGGACCATTATCGGAGTAAAGGGAACAGATTTTATAAATATAGCAGAAATGACATTTAACGTATTAACACAGTCAGAAGGGACCTTGTAGGTCATCTAGTCCAAACCCCCCTCCCCCGCCCAAGCCGGATAACTCACACCATTTCTGACAAATGGCCATAAGTGTGAAAAACGGTCATAAGTCACTTCTTTTCAGTGCTGTTGTAACTTTGAACGGTCGCTGTACAAACTGTTGTAAATGAAGGACTATCTGTGCTTGTTTTCTCATTGTTGACCCAACATCTTCCTCTAGACTTCAGTGGAAAATTAGAACTGCGGAAAAAACTCTACTCTACTCCATTCCATTCCACTCTACTCTACTCCACTCCATTCCATTCTATTCCATTCTATTTTATTCTAATCTATTCCATTCCATTCTATTCTATTCTATTCCATTCCATTCCATTCCACTCCACTCTACTCCATTCCATTCCACTCCACTCCATTCCACTCTACACCATTCCACTCGACTCGACTCCATTCCACTCGACTCCACTCCATTCCACTCGACTTGACTCGACTCCATTCCACTCTACTCCACTCCACTCCATTCCACTCCACTCCACTCCACTCCATTCCACTCTACTCTACTCCATTCCACTCTACACCATTCCACTCGACTCGACTCCATTCCACTCCACTCCACTCCACTCCACTCCATTCCACTCTACACCATTCCACTCGACTCGACTCCATTCCACTCCATTCCACTCGACTCCACTCCATTCCACTCGACTCGACTCCATTCCACTCTACTCCACTCCACTCCATTCCACTCCACTCCATTCCACTCTACTCTACTCCATTCCACTCCACTCCACTCCATTCCACTCTACACCATTCCACTCAACTCGACTCCATTCCACTCCATTCCACTCGACTCCACTCCATTCCACTCTACACCATTCCACTCGACTCCACTCCATTCCACTCGACTCGACTCCATTCCACTCTACTCCACTCCACTCCATTCCACTCCACTCCACTCCACTCCACTCCACTCCATTCCATTCCATTCCATTCCATTCCATTCTATTCTGTTATACCTCACACTGTTCTTAAACAATCCTCGCCCTTATTTCATTTTGCTTATTGTTTTAACGCAGATTTCTCCTGAGGTACCCAATCCACACCTCCATATAACCGAGTTGACAGGAGCAGCCTATACTAAGCCATTTCTGCCTCTTGGACCAACCTCCATTCCTCACCACGGATGGCATTCTCACCCTCTGGCTTTTTACGAGCATTTTGCACATTGGAAAAATGTCTCCATCCATTTTTCACCCCTAGTAAACCTTCCACCACGTTAGACAAATTCATCCACTTCCTGTATTTTTAATATATATATATATAACTTGCAGGCATCCCCTCCATTTTCCCAGCCAAGCTGCACTACCTTGGCCTTTGATACATTAATTTTCAGATCTGTATACCTCGCTGGATCGTGCAATATATTTAACATTATCTCAGCTTTTCAACCAACAACACAGCGACATCTGTAAAGAAAAGCAGACATATATTCACATCTGCAGCCAACACGTCTCCAAAGTGTTTGTTATACATTTATCTAGAAATGCATTAAAAACAACCAAAGGGTCACGACCCTTCCTTGTCTTCCTCCATGCTCAGGGCTGAACTGCTCACTAAGCACTCAATTTATTCCCACTCAGACTTTACTCCCATCATATACTGCTCTTATCACATTCAACAGCTAACCTTAAAATTCCATATTCTCCAAGAACATTCCATAACTCATGCCGGTTTATTTGAAATATAAACTTTCGCTATACCAACCAAGTACAATAAACATCTTTTCTTACTAGATTTTTTCAAGGACCTGTAAAAATCAAATAAATAGTCAGCTCTCAACACCTGGCCAAAATAAAGCCACATTGCAATTCTCAAGTACTCCTTCTCTTCCTCCTCCTCTTATTCTCCTTATTCTTCTCCTTCTCCCACTCCTCTTCCTCCTCCTCTTATTCTCCTCTTTCCTATCCTCTTCCTCCTCTTCCTCATCTCCTCCTCCTCTTATTCTCCTTATTCGCCTCCTCTTCTCCTCCTCCTTCCCCTTCTCCTCCTCTTCTTCTCCTTATTCTCCTCCTCCTCCTTCCTCTCCTCCTCCTCCTCCTCCTCCTCCTCCTCCTCCTCCTCCTCCTCTTCTCCTTATTCGCCTCCTCTTCTTCTCCTCCTTCCCCTTCTCCTCCTCTTATTCTCCTTATTCTTCTCCTCCTCCCCTTCCCCTCCTCCTCCTTCTCTCCTCCTCCTCCTCCTCCTATTATTCTCCTCCTCCTCCTCTTATTCTTCTTATTCTCCTCCTTCTCTTCTCCTCTTCCTCCTTCTCCTCCTCCTCTCCTCTTATTCTCCTTATTCTCCTCCTCCCCCTCCTCTTCCTTCCCCTTTTCCTCCCCTCCTCCTCTTATTCTCCTTATTCTTCTCCTTCTCCCCCTTCTCCCCTTCCTCCTCCTCCTCCTCTCCTTCTCTTTTAGAGAGTCATTGAGGCCACTTGGAGGTTTGTCTGTGTTGTCGGGGTCCCCGCCCTCATTTGTAATAATAATTATTTATTTGTCAGGGAACAACCTATGTACAATGAGATTGGTTGAGCTCCCTCACTGCACTCCTCCCTACAACCCAACACAACTCACAGGGAAGACAGAAAATTCCCAACCCAACAAATCCTACTAACAAACACCCAGTCCTATTGCACCAGTGTGAACCTGTTACATGTTGCGCCTGCTCTGCATATCCATTGTACTACGTCTGAAAATCGCTTGTCATTCCAGATTGACATGCAAGCCTAAAACATATGAAGAACGGTTGCAGGAACTGGGTATGTCTAGCTTAAGAGAACGAAGGACTAGGGGAGACATGATAGCATTCTTCCAATATCTCAGGGGTTGCCACAAAGAAGAGGGAGTCTAGCTATTCTCCAAGGCACCTGAGGGTAGGACAAGAAGCAATGGGTGGAAACTAATCAAGGAGAGAAGCCACTTAGAACTGAGGAGGAATTTCCTGACAGTTAGAACAATTAATCAGTGGAACAGCTTGCCTCCAGAAGTTGTGAATGCCCAAACACTGGAAGTGTTTAAGAAGATGTTGGATAGCCATTTGT
>NW_028113370.1:0-17372 GCF_964273705.1 Natrix helvetica | reverse complement strand
GAAATTCCTTAGTTACTCAAGCCAGCCCAGCCCACTCCCAACACACGGAAGAGAGAGTTGTCACACCTGTTATCAGGTATGCCACGTTCAATTTGGCCTCTGCTGGGACTCATCCGGGTGGGTTTTAAGGGCGAGGCAGCTGTGGCCCTACAGAGATGTCTGTATATCTTCCGTCGGCCCTTAATTAATCCCTGGGCCTGCCTGGTTGAAGCAATCTGGCACTTCAATATTTCTAGAGAGCTCCAGAATGTTTTCAAGGGGAGCGTGAAGAGGAGATACGCACTGTCTCTGGATTTTTACATGCAATTAAAGTCATTTGACAGAAAGGCACCATTAAGGCCTGCCAGCTGCAAAAAGGGGGAGTGGGAGGGCGCTGCATTTCCCCACCCCCGCGCATACATGCAACCCCCCCCTTGTGTGCGCGCCTCCTAGCAGAGCCCCCAAAATTAGCTGGCCGGCGGGAGGCGCACGCATGCAGAGTGGAGCTGACCTGGGCAACGGCTCACGTGCCGGCAGAGATGGCTACCGCGTGGCACCTGTGGCACACGGGCCACAGGTTCGCCATCGCAGCTACAGGGAGTCCTAGACTTACCTTTGGTTTAGTGACCGTTCAAAGTTACGCCGGCACTTGAAAAAAGTGACAGGATGGTTTTTCCCATGACCACTGCAGCGCACACACACACACACACCCATCGTCACCTGATCAAAATTTAAGACGCTTGGCAACTGAGTCATATTTATGACGGTCGCAGAGTCCTGGGGTCACTTTTTCTTTGGCGACCTCCCGAGAAGCCAGATTCCCTTAATGACCACCTGGTTTCCCTTAATGTCTGCAGGGATTCATTTAACAGCTGTGGCAAGAAAGGCCATAAAAATGGGCAAAACTCGCAACTGTCTTGCTTAGCAACCGACATTTGGGGCTCAACTGCGGTCGTAAGTTGAGGACTACCTGCAACTGTTGGAGCAACCAAACTGAAAGCAGAGGAAAATACTAAATCCTTTAACCACTAGATAGATTTCATGCTTTTTCCTTGGAAAGCATACTTCGTATGTCAACAAGCATTATTAGCAAGTAAAATCCCTAAATCATCGAAACCAGTGGTTCTCAACCTTCCCAATGCCGCGACCCTTTAATACAGATCCTCATGTTGTGGTGACCCCCCCAACCATAAAATTGGTGTCTCGGTTCCTAAGACCATCGAAAAGATGTGCTTTCCGATGGTCTTAGGCGACCCCTGTGAAAGGGCCCCAAAGGGGTCCCGACCCACAGGTTGAGAACCACGGATCTAAACATTGGCCGGGTGACTTTGGACCTGTCTGTCTGTCTCTCTGAGCCCACCTCGCTCTCACATTTATGGGAACATAAGAGGAAGGAGTATTTGATACGTTTGCTTCCTTGAGTTAGTTATAAAAAGGCATAATGATGATAGTAATATCAATAATATCATATCACAAACCGATTATCTACGTCGTCATGATCGAGTGGCCAAAATCATACACTGGAAGCTTTGCCAGAAATGTGGGTTCAAATGTAGCCAAAATTACTGGGAACAAAATTGCTGGCAAAAGTTCGTGAAAATGAACAAGTCATGATTCTGTGGGAGTTTCGAATCTAAACAGACAGACGTCGGGCCCACAACACACTTGACGTCACGGCTGATGTCTGGTTCCCCCCCCCAAAAAAGTCTGGTTCATTGATAGTGCAATAACAGGTGATGCACGAATTGAAGAGAAATAACTAGGAAAAAAATGTTGAAATGCACCGATCACAGCGCAAATTGAAGTAGAGCGCTTGTGGAGGAAGAAATCAATGGCTGTACCAATAGTAATTGGAGCAATACCCAAAGGGCTGCCTAGATACATTCAAATTTTGAACTTATCACACCTGAATATCCTTTGCAAAAAAAACACCTTACTCATCGGAGCATTCTACAATACTCAGACGTTACCTTAACAGCTCTTAGGTCCTTCGTTAGTTTTTGTTCAGTTTTTGTAAACTTAACCTTGGTTAGTTTTTGTTAGCTTTTGTAAAAACTGTTAAGTTTTTACCAGTCCCAGACTGGTAAAAACTTAACAGTTTTTACAAAAGCTACCACTCCCAGACTGTGAATCAAAGTGAAGATTAAAGGTAAAGGTTCCCCTCGCACATATGTGCTAGTTGTTCCCGACTCTAGGGGGCGGTGCTGATCTCCGTTTCAAAGCTGAAGAGCCAGCGCTGTCCGAAGACGTCTCCGTGGTCATGTGGCCGGCATGACTCAACTCCAGAAGGCGCACCGAACCCTGTTCCCTTCCCACCAAAGGGGGTCCCTATTTTTTCTACTTGCATTTTTACGTGCTTTTGAACTGCTCGGTTGGTAGAAGCTGGGACAAGTAATGGGAGCTCACTCTGTTACGCGACACTAGGGTAATTGGAGATTAAATCACTATTGTTATATTTTATTTTTAATAATAATAATACCACCACCACCCTTGGAGCAATACCCAAAGGGTTGCCTAGATACATGGAAATTTTGAACTTAACAGACTTTGAAAAAAAAACCCACCTTCCTCAGAACTGCCTACATTCTCAGGCATTACCTTAATAGCTCTTAGGTCCTTGGTTAGGACTTAGGATCTGTTATGTTTTTACCAGTCCCACACTGTGAATTTAATTGAAGATTAAATCAATAATATTAGTAACATTAGTATATTAACAATAATAACTTGTGATGCATTTTTGAATGTTCAGTTGACTTTCATGTTTAATGACTAAAGTATTATAATACTACCATACTCAGTAGTAGTAACTGTGAAAGGGATCTTGGAGTCCTAGTGGACAACCATTTAAATATGAGCCAGCAGTGTGCAGCAGCTGCCAAAAAAGCCAACCCAGTTCTAGGCTGCATCAACAGAGGGATAGAATCAAGATCACGTGAAGTGTTAATACCACTTTATAATGCCTTGGTAAGGCCACACTTGGAATACTGCATTCAGTTCTGGTCGCCACGATGTAAAAAAGATGTGGAGACTCTAGAAAGAGTGCAGAGAAGAGCAACAAAGATGATTAGGGGACTGGAGACTAAAACATATGAAGAACGGTTGCAGGAACTGGGTATGTTTAGCTTAAGAGAAAGAAGGACTAGGGGAGACATGATAGCATTATTCCAATATCTCAGAGGTTGCCACAAAGAAGAGGGAGTCAAACTATTCTCCAAAGCACCTGAGGGTAGAACAAGAAGCAATGGGTGGAAACTAATCAAGGAGAGAAGCAACTTAGAACTGAGGAGAAATTTCCTGACAGTGAGAACAATTAATCAGTGGAACAGCTTGCCTCCAGAAGTTGTGAATGCCCCAACACTGGAAGTCTTTAAGAAGATGTTGGATAGCTATTTGTCTGAAACGGTATAGGGTTTCCTGCCTAGGCAGGGGGTTGGACTAGAAGACCTCCAAGGTCCCTTCCAACTCTACTATTGTATTATTGTATTATTGTAATATTAATACTAATATTAATACTAATATTAACAACAACAAAAACAACAACAACAATAATAATAATGGTAATTCCAGTGGTAATCCACACACTGGGAGCTATTCCAAAAGCACTGGAATTACATTTAAAACAGTTAAAACTTGACAAGATCACCATCAGTCAAATGCAAAAAGCTGCACTGCTTGGATTCGCACGTATATTACGAAAATACGTTACGACGTCCTAGGCCCCTGGGTGGGGCCCGACTAGTAATCAATGCCAAATCCGGCGAAACAACTGGCCGCTGTGATACAATCGAATAATAATAATAATAATAATAATAATAATAATAGTCGGTGGGGACTAGTAATCAATGCCAAATCCGGAGAAACAACTGGCCGCTGTGATACAATCGTATAGTAGTAGTAGTAGTAGTAGTAATAATAATAATAATAATAATAATAATAATAATAATAATAATAATAATAATAATAATAATAATAATAATAATAATTTTTTAAAATAGTGATGATAGCATTATTCCAATATCTCAGAGGTTGCCACAAAGAAGAGGGAGTCAAACTATTCTCCAAAGCACCTGAGGGTAGAACAAGAAGCAATGGGTGGAAACTAATCAAGGAGAGAAGCAACTTAGAACTGAGGAGAAACTTCCTGACAGTGAGAACAATTAATCAGTGGAACAGAAGTTGCCTCCAGAAGTTGTGAATGCCCCAACACTGGAAGTCTTTAAGAAGATGCTGGATAGCCATTTGTGTGAAACGGTATAGGGTTTCCTGCCTAGGCAGGGGGTTGGACTAGAAGACCTCCAAGGTCCCTTCCAACTCTACTATTGTATTGTATTGTATTGTATTGATATTCTTTGTCACTGGGTCACTTGGCACCATGTCCAAGAATTTTATAAAACCCATCAAGAAATTGCAGCTCCTTGAAATAACACCAACAGAACTTCAAAAAACTGCACTGTCAGAACATCATATATTTTAAGAAGGTACTTGGTCAATACCTGTGACACTGCCAGCAACCTGTATCAACCATTAGCACCAGTCAATGGTCAATGGTATTTGTGATGCATTTTTCAATGCTCAGTTGACTGAATTTCATGTTTAATGAATAAATAATAATAACGTTGTTGTTGTTGATGATGATGATGATGATAATAATAATAGTAGTAATAATAATAAAAGTAATAATAATAATAATAGTAATATCATCATCGTCTCTTAAGGCAATGTTTCTCAACCTTGGCAACTTGAAGATGCCTGGACTTCAACTCCCAGAATTCCCCAACCAGCGCTAGCTGGGGAATTATGGGAGTTCAAGTCCAGGCATCTTCAAGTTGCCAAGGTTGAGAAACACTGTCTTAAGGAGATACCTGAATTTGAAAGGCAGATTGCTATTCTTTTTTTGCGCTCACACATTTTAAAAAATATTGCAGCATATCACTAAGTCCATTTTTAGCAAAGGGGGAGGGGTGAGGCTAAAAGGGCTTGGGGGGGGGGGCTGCCACGAAGTGTAAGTGAACCCTGCTCTGGGTGCAGTCCCAAAGGGAGGAAGGGGCAGAAGCTTTGCAGGGACTCAGCCTGGGGATTCCCCCCCCCCATCCCCAGAAGGAGAGGCTGAGAGCACCACTCATTTCCCACGTGAGAAGCCCACTCTGGGCAACCTCTGGGGAAGGGGGCTTGCAAATGGCTTTTAAGTGTCTTTTCCCAAATGGGGTGCAGCCGTATCCTCCCCCCCCCACACCCCCATTCCAGGGCTTTTGCAAAGGGGCTTGCAGCTTTTTTTCAAATTTTAAATGCATTTTTCAAAGCATGCAGTGCAAGCCAAGGGGAGGGGGGCTTGGCCCAGGCTGCCCCATTGCCAAACCAGGGAGAAAGGGCTCAGCCCCGGTTCGTCCCGGGCCCAGGCCTCCCCCCCACCCGCTGCCCCTTCCCCGCGAAACGCAGTCCCCAGCCCTCTCACCCAGCTTGACGGCGGAGTCAGCCAGACAACGGTCCCATTTCCTCCCTAGATCACCCTCCGACGCCATCTTGGCCGCTGCCCGCCTCCGCTGTCAATCAAGCCTTCCTCTCCCGCCTCCCCGGGCGGAAGCCTCGCGAGAGCTGCCACCGCTCTGCCGCAAATGCAACCGCTCTCGCGAGAGCTTGAAAAAAATGGGGCGGGGGGATTTTTTTTTTAAAGGGGGCGCTTTTGGTTTTCTTTTTTTTCCTCCGCCTGTTGCCAAGGGCAACCAAGGGTGTCTCTGGCAACCTGGTGCCAATGTTGACCTTGGGCAAACTAGGCCCGAAAGCCTGGCAGAACCGGCCTAATATGGAGAAATCCATTAGCATCCCCCTGTTCTGGGATGGGGGTGGGGGTGCAAGCCATCCTTGACCTTTTGATTTGCTATTTTATTGATTATATTGACATTATATTATTTATAATTATATTTACATTTGTATTTATATTGTTTTTTTCTATCACCCTCCCTGATTTTAGTGGTGACATTATGATATGTGAGAAAGAGATGGGAATACCACTCAGATTGATTCCCTATTGGTGTTTCAACTGGGTGGACTTCAACTCCCAGAATTCCCTATGAATTCTGGGAGTTGAAATCTATAAGGTCCTGGCTGGGGAATTCTGGGAGTTGAAGTCCACCCAGCTTAATGTAACTGGTTCAGATACACACAATTTCCCATCCAGTGAAATGAAACCAGGGGGGTTTCTGGCAAACCGCCATCGGCTGAGTTTCAAAATTGTGATTTTAGAACAAATAAGAATAGTAATAAAGGTAAAGGTTCCCCTCGCACATATGTGCCAGTCGTTCCCGACTCTAGGGGGCGGTGCTCATCTCCGTTTCATAGCTGAAGAGCCAGCGCTGTCCGAAGATGTCTCTGTGGTCATGTGGCCGGCATGACTAAACACTGAAGGGGCACAGCACGCTGTTCCCTTCCCACCAAAGGTGGTCCCTATTTTTCCTACTTGCATTTTTACATGCTTTCGAACTGCTAAGTTAGCAGAAGCTGGTGCAAGTAATGGGAGCTCACTCCGTTATGTGGCACTAGGGATTCAAACCGCCGAACTGCCGACCTTTCTCATCAACAAGCTCCGCATCTCAACCACTGAGCCAGCATGTCCTTACAAATAAGGATAGTGATAGGAAGGAGGGAAAACCAAATTTAGGCCCAACTTTTAGATATTCCTTCCGAGGAAGGTTATAGGAATTAATTATTTCTCAGCAAGGGAAAAAAAACATTGAAGCATAGTTTGAGGGCAGGAATGAAAGTAACTTGAATAAGTACAAAGTGGCCACAGTTGTCCAATAACTCCAAAAAGATGTTTCACCCCCTTAGATCTAATTACTGCCAGCTTTCAGCTCTTAGGAGAAAGCATGTTTGAAGGTTAATTTACTTCTTTTTTTTAAAGCACCAATGTGGGTAAGACCACACACTGATGTTTGCGAGCAAGTAATGTTAATAAAACTGTTAACTCCCCCACCCCACCACCCCCTTCCTTGTGTGTTATCGCTGGGCTCATCGGGGAGAATTACGCTTATAAACATGGAAATTTCTCCTTGCTGCAAAAGAGAACACACACAGATTTCTGCAGATCAGGTTGCTCGCCGTGAAAGGAAAAACAAAAACCAGCCAGAATTGTAATTTTTCTTTCTGATTATTTGACAGAATAAGGTGGAAGTCTGATTGTGTCAACTTAACTATGAGAAATGGATGATATTATCCTGAACTTAACCTTGACTTTAATAGCGAGGGGAGGGAGAGGTAAATTCCCCAGCATATCAACTTTTATTTCAGATAAAATTTTCCATCGGGTGGTTTCCAAGGTCTGCCTTTTCTCTCTCGCGCGCATGCTCAACTTCTCCCCCTTTTTGCTTGCATAAAAGGTAATTTTTCTCTCTGTCTTTTTCATCCAGGAGTTGGAAACATTTCCCCATTAAGAACCCTGATTGCATTTCCTACCCCTTGGGATAAAGTTAATGGAGGAAGGGAAACCATACGAAGGTCAGAAGGTTTTGTGCGTCAGTGCGCGCGCATTGATATACGGGTATGCCAGCAGTTTAAAACTCTTCCAATGTAATTGTAGCTATTATGGGATGCCCTGCATGACACAGGTTTTACAAGCGCTTTTTATAATGTGAGCCTGAGTTACATAAAAGATTCTGGCTGGCTTAAATGGATTGAAAGAAGGGCGGGAGAAATTCAACAAGGACTAGCCAGAAAGAGGAAAAGAGACTTTTCATAGTCAGATATGGCTTTCTTCTGTGGCAAATTGGCACCCAACCTCTTCTAGAAAAATGAAATATTTTAGGAAATATTAAAAGGGCGGAATATTTCCCCTAAAAAGGAGGCAGAAACTCACCTCCCCCATCAATGGACCATTAGGGCCTGGGTCAGTCTATTCTACATAACAAAGATTTACCTCTTTCAGGCCGAACCATAGGAGGAATTGCTCAAAGCCCCATCATTACATCATCACCTAGCAAAGCTCAACCAAGCCTGGGACACAGACAACCTACATAGTTACCCCTGCACGGCCCCATGGGAATTATAAGCTTAATCAGAATACAAGCTCGAATTCAAAAGCCCAGAGAGGGCATAAAACCCAGGCACTCTCAGCATCTCTTCCCTTTTTTTCCCCCAGGACCTCAAACCATGTGATCTGGCCCATCATTAAACCATCTTTCCAAGCAGTCTCCATGTCTCTGGTGTCTTTCTTCCCACTTGGAACTGAATCCAGATGGGCATTTCTTCCAACAATTCCTTCCCTGTGTGAACCCTAAGTTGCTGGATAGAGTAAAATCTGTTGGATTTGCAGCTACGTATTCAGCCTGGGGTTCCCCTATTTCAGTCTAACCGCATGGAGCTTTTCCAACCAGATGAAATGTGCCCTTTTAAATAAGAAATGCACAGCATTATTTTCACAGCGTTGCAAATTAAACTGTTAGAATTAAGTTAGCTACTTTTGCCAAAGCCCAAATATCTCTTCTGCATTGTTTCCCCCTCCCCTTCTTCCTCTTTTGATTTCATTTATACAAACTTGTCACAAAGGAAGATAAAACTCAAATGCTTCCTTGATATCTGATCCACCGTACAAGTCTCCTTTAAGTGGCCATGATGTCCCTGGGAAAAGTCCAGCGGTGGGTTTCACATTTTGTTACCACCGTTTCGTCACAGGCGCTTGCACACCTTCTGCGCATGTGCTTGGTGCACACTCGTGCCTTCCGTGCATGCGCCCGGCCTTAAAAATGCACCTAATTAAGACAGAATAGAGCCGGGACAGGCCAACCTGTGATTTCTGCTACCAGTTCGGGCGAACAGATCTCAACTGGTTGAATGCCACCTCTGGAAACATCGTAGAAACCATCTTCCATTCTGTTTCTCCTTTCTTTCGCTCCCCTGGTTGAACCGTTCAGAGTTTTTGGGGGGTGGGCAAATCAAGAAAGACATGACGCACATCTGACCGGCTATGAAAATCCTAAAAAGAACCCCAAACTTCCCTGTTAAATGCTTTTCGCTGTTCTTAAAGGAAAGGAAGCAATGCTAAAAAAAATCCATTTTTTACTTAGCTAAGCCTTAGGAAAGGGCACATCGTTACTGACAGTGCGATCCCAAATGCCCCTGATTACAGACATATGGATGCGTTTTTATAAAGGCGTTCAGCTGTCAAACTAACCTTTTATGTTTGTTTTGGGACTGTGGCACACACATTTCTTTGAAGACGCTCATAAAGTAAACCTTGCTTGCTCTTTTTTCTGTTTATACATATTTTTGGCCACGTTCACAGCGCACATAGTTGAAAGTTTCTTTTGAAGCTGTTTTTTTAAAAAAAAACTTTATGTTTTTTTTTTAACATCTCACCCAGCAGGTGAGATGTTCCGCAATGCTTAAAACAATTCATCGAAAAGCAAGGATATGGAACGTAACCTGCCAACTTCTTAAGAGCATAATTTGAACGCGAATTTGGACATCAACGCAGTGGTAAAAGCTCGGTTTAGTCACGGTCAGATGCAATTTTAATTCAGAAACATGTGCAAAAAATAAAACATTAATTTTTTTTAAAAGGATAACTCATCCCTTTAGTACTCTTTTCTTAACTCATTATCCCCCACAAATCTCTAGTTCAAGGCAAGTTCTGTTACCCGCGGAGAGACAAGTGATGGGCGTTTTGATTCGCTATATAAAAAAAGGATTGAGCAGCTGCTTTTCAGTTGTGCCTTTTCCTTCTCCCTTCCCCCCCCCCCCCCAAATATTTGCATTAAGCTCACCGGCCAAAAAATGTTTGTACTCTCCGCCTGAGGGAAGTAGTTTGAAATGAGGACCAGCTGCTTGTCCGCAACTGTTTATAGGAAGGCTGTGTTTGAAATGATTACATTTGCTGGGCTGAGCGGAGGGCGGGCTCCAAGCCTTGCCTGGGGAAGGATTCAAAGGATATGCTTGCAAACACATTCAGTTGTCTTATGCACATTGCAACGATCCGTGTTTTCTTTAGCCAAGAATTGCTGGCTAAGCATCATTTGATTGGGTTCACACGGCACTGTAAAGCAGCCCTTGGGGGAATGCAGTGAATGAGTCCATAAACCTGGAGTTTTTTCCCTTCCATTCCCCGCTATTCCTAAGTGCTCTACGAGGAAAGGTCCCTGGAGGCATTTAATAATACACGGTGTATTCTTTTTTATTCATGATGGTTTATGCCACATGAAAGCCACTTGATGAAGGTTATTTATTCTAAAAAGCAGGATGTAGTTCAAATACAATTTCCAGCTTCGGAGCCCAAACTAGTTTCAACTCAAAAGTAAAATGCGGGTTACGTTGAAATACGTGAAGAATATTTTGGCAATTTGAATTCAACCTCACCGATCAGTCTTTTTGAGATTGTCAGACCTGTGAAGAATAGAACAAAACAGAACGTATAACAGAAGAACAGAATAGGATGCAGAATAGAATAGAATTCTTTATTGGCCAAGTGTGATTGGACACGCAAGGAATTTGTATTTGGTCTACACTGTGCTCTTAGTGTACATAAGAGAAAAGATACATTTGTCACAAATCATAAACCACAACACTTAATTTAGGGTACAAATAAGCAATCCAATCATACTAGGAAGATCACGTGGCAGCCGTGGCGAGGGGGGCGTTCCACCAGGTTCGCCTGGTGCGCCAATTGCGGCCCCTTTTGGACCGGGAGGCCTTGTGCACAGTCACTCATGCGCTGGTGACGTCTCGCCTGGACTACTGTAATGCTCTCTACATGGGGCTCCCCTTGAGGTGCACCCGGAGACTGCAGTTGGTCCAGAATGCAGCCGCGCGGGTAATTATGGGGAGATCGAGGTTCTCCCATATAACACCTATCCTGCGCGAGCTGCACTGGCTTCCTGTGGCCTACCGGGTGCGCTTCAAGGTGCTGGTTACCACCTTCAAAGCGCTCCATGGCACAGGGCCTAGTTACCTGCGGGATCGCGTCCTGCCCCATACATCCCTGCGACCCGTCCACTCACACAGAGAGGGACTACTCCGGGTGCCGTCCTCCAGAGAGTGCCAGAGGGCAGCGCCCAGGAGTAGGGCCTTCTCTGTAGTGGGCCCCACCCTTTGGAATGACCTCCCCCCAGACATCAGGACAACAACCGACCTTCGCTCCTTCCGTATGAAGCTGAAAACCTACCTGTTTTGACTAGCTGACCTGGCATAATACTACAACCTCTCCAGCCCAGGGCATTTTTAGTTTTTAAGGGTTAATTTCACTGGGGTTTTAACTTTTTTAGGTATTGTAACTTATTTATTTATTCTTACCTCCTCTGTACGCTATATAATACTTTTGTACGTCGCCCCGAGTCCCTGTGGGGAGAGGGGGCGACTAATAAGTTCAAGTAATAAATAATAAATAAAATAAATTGATATACATTGATATACACAAGCAACAAAGTTAGTCGTAAGTGGGAGGAGATGGGTGATAGGAACGATGAGATTAATAGTAATGCAGGCAAACCAGAAACTTTTCTCCTAGGCATAATACCGGAGGGGTTTAAGAAAGATACACTCTATCTAATTATACATATACTGACTGCAGCGCGCATAACCTATGCACAGCATTGGAAAAAAGAAAATACACCATCAGAGCTAGATATAATCAGAAAAGTGTTGGCCTGTGCAGAAGCAGATAGGCTCACTTTGGAACTTAAAAATAAAGGGGAATCAGAATATTTTGAGGTATGGAATAGATTTTATGACTGGTATAAGCTCCTTCCGACAGAAACTGAAAACACACCTGTTCCGACTGGCTGGTTTGGCATAATTTTAACGTTTACCTCCTGGCATACACATTCTTACTGGTTTTTAGAGGGATATTGTTTTAAATTTAACTTGATATTTTAAACTTTTGTATTGATTTATTTATTAGCTGTACAGTTTGGCATATTTTACCCTCCTCTTATACATGTATTTATATAGTTATTTCTACGTTTTAATCTGTTGTATTTTGGTACGGACTGTACACCGCCCCGAGTCCCTTTCGGGAGAGGGGGCGGTATATAAACGCTAATAATAAATAAATAAATAAATAAATAAATAAGTTAAGATGACAAGACTGGAACAAATGTATACATTGTTATCGAACAGAAGGACAGACAATGTATTAAGTAGAATAACTGTTAATGGTGGAAACTAGCTGTACATAATGTGAATATATGATCATCCCGACAATTGCATTGTTTTAAATGTAAAAACAATAAAAATATATTTTAAAAAAATAGTAATACAGGCTTCGTGAATAGTTTGACAATGTTGAGGGAATTATTTGTTTAGAATAAAATTATTATATTCTTTATTCTATTCTATTCCTTAGTCTATTCTATTCTATTTCCTCCCCTTCTATTCTTCTTGTGTGCGTAGCTGTTGTAGGAAGTTATCACCTAGCCCTCTCCCAGAAAAATGAAATATCCTAGGAAATATTGATAAGGCAGAATATTATATTTTCCTGGATGTGAAAAAGGGAGAAACACATTTTAAACACTAAATTCCTACAGCTTCCTGCCCATCCCCACTTTATCAATGGGCCATTAAGAAGGCCAAGCTAGTCCACTTTACATAATAAAGAGTTCTCCTCTTCAGCTGTGATGGGATTAAGGCAGGATAATAAGCCTTTACTCAACTGACCACATGGCATCTGAACTCAAACCTGGATTCAAAACAGCCTAGAGGGTTGCCCTTGCACGGGCCCATGGGAGTCTGACAACCAATCAGAATACACTTCTTACACAGGAACAGGAAACAGATAGGTGGGGCAGAACAGATTATAAAAATCCCTGCAAGCCCTTCTTCTTGTCTTCTCTTCCCTTCTCTTCTCTTCTCCACCAACATTGAAGCATGTGATCACCTTTTCTGTTCAGGACTCAGGCCATGTGGTCCTGTCCACCATTAAACCATCTTTCCAAGCAGCCTCCATGTCTCCAGTGTCTTTTTTCCCCACTTGGAGCCGAACCCAGAAGGACATTTCTCCCAACAATTGGCACACCACAGATGGGACTCCAAGCTAGCCTAACAAATGGATATGGCCCAGGTAAGCCTCCCATGCCGGCACAGACCCCATTGAGTCTGTGGGTGGACTTTATCTTGGCCTTAGCCATTTGGATCTAGGCTTTAAAGGGGTTTTGAGTTTGAGCTCAAAGGCTGCCTGGAAAGAAGGTGAGTACCTCTAAATTTTAATTCTCTAAAATTTAATTTTAAAGCATGGGAAATGTGTGTATGCCTGCCTGTGTGTGACTAGTGTGTGTGAAAATGGATGGAAAAGTGAATGGATTTTTTATTTTTTGTTGTTGCTGCTGTTTTTGTCCTGTGAGAGAAAAAAAGCTAAAGCCCATAAGAAAGTTAGTGAGAAAAAGGGAGGTACGCATACCCGCTCCGACAGCACCCCTCCTGGGTCACTGTGCGGCTGGTCCTCCGGGTCTCTTTCCCCAAGACTTGAAACTGTAAGAAAAGTCCCTGCGTGAAAGGGCGCGAATCGAAAGTCCCTGCGTGAAAGGGCGCGAATCGAGAGAAGGTTCCCGCGGTGAGGAACGCGATAAAAGTCCCTCCGAAGGGCACCCCCAGAAAAGTCCCTCCGAAGGGCACCAATAAGACCCTCCGAAGGGCAAACAGAGAAAGTCCCTTCAAAAGGGCGCGAAAGGTCCTCTAAGGACGCGAAAGTAAAGTGGGGAAATACGAAGTGGCAAACCCGGCTAGGACGAAGTGAACCCACATCTAAACGGGATCATGGGAAGCGGTAGCTCGAGGGTAGCCATGGAAACCCCCCTAGGGGAGTTGTTGGGGGCCTGGGACGAAAAGCAAATGCCCGTCCTGGCCGGAATGAAGAAAAAAAAGAGCAGATTGTAGAAAATGGGCTTTGCTGAAAGATGATACAGGAAAAACTAATTTGGCTGAAAAGGTACTTAAAAGGAAATGGTGGGATTTCTTTTTTTTTCCTCTTGTCTGTCTCTTTCTCTGTCTTCTATATAACCACGTGGTTTTTGTTTCTTAAGATTTGTGCCTTCCCCAATTTAACTGAAATTCATGGTGGGAATGATTTTGTTTTTCCCTCTTTGTCTGTGTGTGTGTATGTCTAAGTCTTTGTGCACCCTCAAGGTAATTGTAACTAAGATGTCTCCAATCCAAAAGACAAGAATTTTAAAGTGTTCAAAGAAAGAAAGGAGTAAACTGGCAGAAATTGCCTTCGCTCAGTTTGTTGGGCCCACAAAAACTGAGTGAAGGTGGAGGGAATCTTTGCTTTGCATCTGTTTTGGCCAGCAGAGACAGAGTAAAGATACTTTTTTCTTCCTTCCTTCCTTGCCTATACCTTAAAGTAACAACCCAGGAAATGTTTGCAAGAAAAGTTTCATCCTTGCATTTATTGTGTGTCTAAATGATTTTACCTGTCCATTTCTTTCCTGGAGCATGTGAATCCAGACCCCATTTCTCATCTGTGATATCCCCATAATGTTTATCTGTTTATCTGCTTAGTAACTAATGGTTTTATTTTTTTCAAACTCTGCCTGCAAGCTATCTACCCCCCCCACGCCCCTCCCTTACCTCTAATCCTCCAACAATGCCTTTTCTGTGGGGGAGGGAACCTTGTTCTCATGTCTTTCAGCCCTAGAAGATTGTACTCTTCAGGTGAGTATAGATTTTTTTTCCCTTTGGGGGGGAGGAGGAGAGTGTTGCCTTGTGTGTGCATGTATGAAATGAAGGAAATTCCTACTAAAGGTTTGCCTTCAACCTGAGTAAAAACCCTCTGCACATTTTTCTGACCAACCTACTCTTATTAGTCCTAAAGTAAAAACCTGGCCTCCAGAAGGCAGTTTTGATTTAGATTTTGTCAACAAATTTGCTGATTTTCTGGCCACCATCAGATGAATCAAGGGCCCCACCCAGATGCAAATGATGTGTTAATGAAAGTCTCCATACATCTTGATATTTAAAAATGCCAGCGCGTGCTGGGATATCAAGATAGAATTTGGATCTTTAAAAATTAGCCAGCATCCGCTGGCAGGTCCAAATTAGAAACGAACACCCCAGGGCAGAGACAGGTATTAACAATCTAGTGCTTAAGGAAATAGGACAACGGGGTCACTTCAAGCAAAAGTAAGAAATTTAGCAGGTAACAAAAAGGTAAAGCCTGTCTGAATGGAAGACCTAGGTAATTGGACTTGATTAATTTGATGTAATGTCTGTTAAGAAATTCTGTGTGTGTGCGCGTGATCATTTCCAGACCTGGAGGGAAGTTGAGATCCTTTAATAATAGAAAATGGAGCTCATTGGCTTATGTACAGCTCCCTGAAGTAATTGTAATAACTGCCTTGCATGAAGAACGAATGAAATGGGATTTTTGTATGTGAAATTAATGATTGCAGTGCAAATGTGAGTATGTTGATGGTAAAGTTGGTATGAATGTAGTTTGATTCCCTTTCATATAAAGAAGCAGTCAGTTACAAGGTTGTTTAATGGTATGTGTGTGTATGCATGTGTGTTATCATTTCCAAACCTGAAGGGAGGGTGAGATCCTCTAATAAAAGAAAATGAAGCTTGGTGGCTTGTGAAAAAAAAAAAAAGCTTCCTGAAATACCTATGATTGTTTGGCATGAGCAAGCACGAAGGTCTGATTGCAATATGAATGTGAGTATGTGTCCCTCATGCCCCAGGGAGTGATAAGTGAATGGATGCAGAGATCCACGTGATTGCCTGTGTGAATTCCCCCCCCCCCCTCTTCCTTCTGGGTCATTCTTTGGAGGGAAGTAGGAAAAGCGGGGAGAATGAATGTCTGCTCATTTTACCATGAGTGTGTGTATGAAATGCCCCAGTGATACCTGTGAATGCCTCTGGGCATCCCCCCCCCCTCCTTCTTTCCCTCCTTCCTTTTGGGTCATTAAAGGCTGAAATTTTTTCTCCTCACTTTAACCACTTTTCCCCCCCCTCTCTTCTGAGAAATTTGGAGTAAATGGGTGATCTGCTCCCGCTTACCTTTCACTATTGTGATCTTTTATCTGCATATAACAATTATGCAGTTACATTTCTTTGCTCTGAATACAATTTTGATTTTTTTTTCTTGAAATTTTTGAGGTTTAAAATGTTAATTAAACCTATAAAAAGGAATGATTTTGAGATATTTTGCTTACATTTGTAAATGTTTTAACATACTTAATGAGAATTTGCTTCCATCTGAATGGAATTTGATATTTTGGAGTGTTGACTCAAAGTACCTTTTTTTTTTAAATTGCATTTTTTTTTAAAAGCTGTTCTTCTTACCTCCCTCTTTTACACCTGAGTGCATTTTTAAACGCTTATGAGTCAAGGTGCTCTACCCTATGAGATTTTGTTTGTTTGTTTGTTTGCAACACAAGTTGTTGTCCATCTTGGAAATTTACTCATCTTACTGCAAAAGTGTTTCAATCATACAGGCAGTGGGAATGTCATGTTCCATGAAATTTACATCGTCTACCTCCTGAAATAATGTTTGGATTTCCACACTTGGACAGAATGGATGATATTCCACAACATGAGACTAAAGATATGTCTGTAAAGAACTGTATTCTTGGCCTCTCTTTTTTTTTTAACCTCAGAAACACAGGACTGCTAGCTCAAACCATAACTCTCCAATTTGCTGCTGGTGATTGCCTCCTGATAAAACCTGACATGAGGAGAAAAAAAAAAAACTTAGCCAAGCCTGGGACAGACTGCCAAGACTGACTGACCACTCTTACCAGCCTTACCACCAAACCAAGCATGCCACCCTAGCAGACATGAAAGAACCCTAAAGGAGATGAAGAAGTAAAGACCAAAAGACTCTCTTCTATCCCCAGAAGACAGCTGTAAAGACTATGGGGGAGGGTGGAAACTGATTGTAAAGTTTTGTTTCTTTGCCTCCTTCACAGAAATTGTAATTGTAATTCTTCTTTCCTGTCTCATTTATATTGTAATCAGTTTAATGTATTCATGTAAGAATTGTATTTGAGAATGGCTAGCACAGCAAGTTCTGAACACCTTAGATTCCTGGCTGGTGGGAGGGAAATTTTGTCCAAAATATCTGTATTTTCTGTATTTTGAAGCAGACACACACACACACACACACACACACACACACAAAAGAGAGAGAGAGGGAGAGGGGGGGGCTCCATTCAGAAACTATCTCCTCCACAAAGCTTTTCTTAGGTTGATTTTTTTCCCCTGGGGAAAAAAAAAGCCTAAGCAGTGATATCTCCCTTTTAATCCCATAGGGGAGGGTCAGTTCCCCTCAGGCAATTCCCCCACTTGAAGAGTAGCAGAAAGGATCTTCAAAACTCAAACCCTGTGACTCAAAAATAAATGATGCTGCCCAATTGCCCAGTAAAGCAGGACATGTTGCACTGGTGGTCTCTGATAGGAGTCCCTGGGCTCATTGT
>NW_028113371.1:0-17604 GCF_964273705.1 Natrix helvetica | reverse complement strand
GGGAAGGAATGAAGGGGAAAGAGAAGAAAAGGGAAGGGAAGAAATGAGTAGAAGAAAGAAAACATGTATGGAAGGAAGATAGATAGGTCAAGGGGATGGAGAGAAAAGGAAGGAGGAAGGGAAAGGAAGAAAAAGGAAGAAAGAAAATGGAAGGAAGGAAGGAAGGAAGGAACTTTATCTTTCACGCTCCTCTTAACATTTAACCCAAACCTGGGCCCATGCCGTGTACCGAGCCAATCTGTAAATCTCAAACAAACATCGTCTAGGGAGACCAGCCAAGTCAGAGCCCAGCTCTCCTGTCCTCTGTTTGAGGATAAATCTCTTGAAGAAATAAAGCAGGATTAATGATTAAACAGGAGAGATGAACACGATTTCCAAGGAGCCGTAAGCGCCAGTCAGAGAACTCTTTTCAGGCCACCTTTTTATTTTGTTTTATTTTATTTTTTTGGGAAGAGGAGGGGGCCTCCCAACCTCTCAGGAACCCAGCAGCCTTTCAAGTGATCCCTGCATCCTAAGTCAACAAACGCCATCCTTAGATCAGATATCTCAACTGGCCTCTTTCCCCCCCAGTTTCTAGCACTTGTCCCTAGTAAATGATTTCCTGTCGTGCCCTTAGAGTTGACTTTTGAGAAGGCCTGGATCCCCCCCACCCAGCCCCCTCCCCGCTCTTTTTTTTGGAGGCCGATGTGAGATGTTTGGTTTAGGTTGCTTCCCAGGGTCTCCCCAGCCCAAGTTATTCTGGGTTATTTGATAACCCATCTGTCCTGTCCTGGGGCATTTCCGAAGACCTCCTTCCTCGCCCAGTTTCATAGGGACAAATCAGGCTGTTCTTTGTTGATATGGAAGGACAATCCCCATGAGCAACGAGATTCCAAGAAGAGAAGTTGTGGAGGCCATTAAGTCCCAAGAAGAGGAGATGAAGTAAAGGACAAGAGTCTAAACCTTGTCAACTTTAAGGCCTGTGGACTTTAACTCTCAGAATTCTCCAGAAAGATACTTTGGGTAGTTCCTACTCCACACACCCTCTAAGGAGACCTGGATGGGGATAATATGTCTCTATTTTGTTGAAACATAACCCCTGATTCCTTATGCTGCTGGTTTAGAGGATTCATGCCTTGCTCAAGTTTCTCACACAAAAAAGCCAACACAGTTCTAGGCTCATAAACAGAGGAACAGAATCAAGATCACGTGAAGTGTTAATACCGCTTTATAAGGCCTTGGTAAGGCCAAACCTGGAGTACGGCATCCAGTTTTGGTCACCACGATGTAAAAGAGATGTGGAGACTCTAGAAAGAATGCCGAGAAGAGCAACCAAGATGGTTAGGGGACTGGAGGCTAAAACATATAAAGAACGGTTGCAGGAACTGGGTATGTCTAGTCTGATGAAAAGAAGGACCAGGGGAGACATGATAGCAGTCTTCCAATATCTTAGGGGTTGCCACAAAGAAGAGGGAGTCAAGCTATTCTCCAAGGCACCTGAGGGTAGAACAAGAAACAAAGAGTGGAAATTAATCAAGGAGAGAAGCAACTTAGAACTAAGGAGAAATTTCCTGACAGTGAGAACAATTAATCAGTGGAACGACTCCAGAAGTTGTGAATGCTCCAACACATGAAGAGATGGGACAACGATGTGTCTGAAATGGTATAGGATTTTCTGCCTAAGCAGGAAGATGGATTAGAAGACCTCCAAGGCCCCTTCCACCTCTGCTACTCTGTTCTCACTTGTTTCTCTGAAGGAAAGCATTTCAAGTAAGTTGGGTGAGTTCTTCCGCAGAGGTCAAAGGTTCGAGAGAGAGTGGTGTCCATCCAGGAATCACAGGGCCACAGTCCCAAATGACTGAAGCCATCCCTTTTCTCACTTGCTTCCAATCTGGCCCCAACTGATGGTCTCCAGATGTCCTTGGAAGTTCTCCATCCTGCTTCAAAGCAATGCCATCCCTCCCCTCCCCTCAAAAACTTTTGAGATAGACTTTTCTTTATTCCTTCTGAAAGGGCAAAAGGTCTCTTTCTCATTCCAGCCGCTGCAGATTGGAACGTCCCCATGAATTGTGTCCAACGGCTTACTCCACCCTGTCAAAAACATCATACTTTTTTGGGGTGCCCAATCCAGCAAAACCTTGGCCAACTGTGGCCGATGACACCCCATCGCCCATCTGCAGCCAGGCCCTCCCCCCACAAAGACATGGGTTGTTTTTTTCCCTCATCCATGCCCAAGAGTCATGTACCAAAGTTGGAACTTGACCGCAACTTTTACGGCCTTTCGGTGACCGGTTTTTCTCTCCATGTCGCACGGAAGGGAGGAGGACCTGAGATGTTCTACTCAGCTACTTTTCATAGGATTTGAAAAAAAAAATCCCTTCCAATTCTTTGCATTCAGCCTTGCTCCCTTGGCACGGGGTGGGTGGGTAAGGCTGGCAGCTCTTTTGGGGGCATCTGCACTCCCAACACGGTAACTGTGAAGGTCAGTTCCAACTCTGAAGAGGCGATGATGAATACGCTATTCTTGTGGGCAACTTCTTTCCTCCCCCCTCCTCTTCTTTTTCAGTGTTGACTCAGTGGGCATTTCCTGGCTTCAGAGAAAACACAGAGAATGGGACGCTTTGTCTTAGGCAAAACATCTTTAAAATGCAACATTTCCACCCTGCCATCCCTCGGCCCGCCTCGCTCCCCTCCTCCCTGTTTTATGGCCTTTGTTTGCCGGCATGTGTGAAGGAGGAACGGGGAGCTTTTCCTGGCTTGGGGCCACTGGCTTGGCACGGAAAAAAAAAACCACTGTATCAGGACGCATGTTAAGATGGTTGTTGGCGGACTTGGACGCTCAAAATACCTTTCAGGACTCGATCCGCGGTGTAGACGGAGTGCAGGGATGTGGCGAACACCACATTTTGCTGGTTCCCCAACAATATTTCTCAGCTCCGGTTTGGAGGCTGCTGCGAGATTTTATTCCGAGAAGCTTTCTCTCGGAAGTGGACTTCTTTCTTCCTGTCTTGTGGGTCAAGAGTTTATCCCAAGCGGAACCGTTTTGAGAAATCAGCGGGAAGTTGAGATTGAATCAGGGGTGAAATGCTACCAGTTTGGGCCAGTTCGCCTGAACTGGTAGTAAAAAATGCTACAGTTTGGCCAAACCTGCCAAGTTTCCAAACCAGTTTCCTGGTGGGGGCGGCATGGCCCCCCACCAATAATGCTGGCAGCAACCCCCCCTCGCACCACTGGATTGAATGGCAATAGGTCGAGAAGAGAAGAGGGAAGGGGGGGGGGTGTCTCTTTTTCTTCCCTTAAAGATCTTCAGGGGAACGAATATTGCTGCAATTTTTTATATAAAGGAGATATTTGTCATTTGGTTTCCTTCCTGGGCAGGGAGCGGTTTCCATCAAATAGGTTTAGGACAGCTTGCCATGGCACAATTCACCATGGCCAATTCCCCACAGCCAACTCAACATGGCCAAGTCATCATGGTCAACTAGCACGACCAAGTTACCATGGCGAAATCACCATGGTCAACTAGCCATGGCCAACTATTCATGGCCAATTTCCCACAGCCAAATCAACATGGCCAACTCACCATGGCCAACTCATCATGGACAATTCCCCATGGAACAACTGACTGGGGGACAATTCAACAATTCAATTCAAAATAATTTTAAAAATATTTGCATTTTTGTCATTCATAATTCATCTTGTCCCTCTTTCGGCATCCTTTCTTTATTGATTCTATTCCACTATTTCATGGCCAACTCTCCATGGGAAAAAGAGTTACACTCATATTAAAGAATCTTGAAAGAAAGGGTGCAACAGGAGGGACAAAATGAAATGTGTGAATGACCAAAATTAAAATAATATTTTCATTATTTGAAATAATGAAATCGAACTGGCCAACAGAGAATTGTCCGGTGGCAAGTTGGCTGCGTAGAGTTAGTCACAGCAAATTGGTCACGATGAATCATGGCAAGTTGCCCATGGCCAGTTGTCTCATTCCTCCAACAAATAGGGTTGAAAAAAATCAAGATGGATCCCTGGATGGAGAGAAAAACCAGGCGGAGCTTGGATCGTACCCTTGTGACAGCCATCTTGACCATCTTCTACAAACCTTCCTGCTTCTTAGAAAAAGTGGGCAGGCCCAGAAGGCATCACTGCATTTTCTTAGTTGCCAGCCTGCTTGCGTGATCCTGAAGAAGCTCAGGATCTGGTTTTTCTTGGCACACCAAAGCAGTTGGCCAAGAATAGCCCAAGTCTACAGACCACATGGCCAACTTATTGTAGTCAACTTGCTATGGCCAACTTGCTGCGGGGGAACAGTTACATCACGGGACAGGAGTTGCACAAATATCAAAGAAATCGTGGAATAGAATCAATAAAGAAAGGAAGAGGGAGAAGATGAAATATGAATGACAAAAATGAAAATAATTTTTTAATTATTTTGAATTGTATTGTTGAATTGTCCTGAAGTGAGTTGTTCCATGGGGAATTCTCCATGATGAGTTGGCCATGGTGAGTTGGCCATGTTGAGTTGGCTGTGGGGAATTGGCCATGAATAGTTGACCATGGTGATTTGGCCATGTTGAGTTGGCTGTGGGGAATTGGCCGTGGCTAGTTGATCATGATAAGTTGGCCATGGTGAGTTGCCCGTGGCTAGTTGACCATGGTGATTTGGCCATGTTGAGTTGGCTGTGGGGAATTGGCCGTGGCTAGTTGACCATGATAAGTTGGCCATGGTGAGTTGCCCGTGGCTAGTTGACCATGGTGATTTGGCCATGGGGAATTGGCTATGGGGAATTGGCTATGGGGAATTGGCTATGGGGAATTGGCTATGGGGAATTGGCTATGGGGAATTGGCCATGACCTGTTGACCATGGTGAGTTAGTTGTGGCGAGTTGTCCCATTCAGTCCCATTACAGTAGCAGGCTGGTTTCCTTCCCCTTCCCCTTCCTTGATTTGTAGCTGGGGAAAGGATCGAGGAGAAGGCATTTCCTGGTGATTAATAGCCCATGGAATGGAGTTGCGCCAGAGCGGTAACCCTGCCCTTTCACGGACCTTTCGGAAATGCTCTGTGGGTGAGCTGTTTTTGCTACACTCCAGCCTTGATGTATTGTCACCCTGAGAGGCATTTCTCCCTTTTCTTCCTTTTCTGTTCTGGTGGCTATTTCTGGGCCTCCCCAAATAGAGCCAGTGAGCTAGCTCTGTTGCTTTGTTCTCCTTCCTCCCAAGGGAGGAGGAGGTTTTCTGGCAAGAAGTCCTCCTGACAAAGGTTGGAGAGGATGCAAAAGAGTGGTTGGGTCAGCCTCACCTCCTGGCTAGGCAAGGATGGGGCAAGATGCAGATGGACTTCACAAACTACCTTCTGCTCCTTCTTCCTGTTGGTTAATCCAGCAAGTAAGCTGAGTCAGAAGTTCGTCTGGGGTTGAGGGAAGGTCATTTGACCAAATCTGATCAAGGAGAACCAGGTGGTTTCTTTCTTTGGACAACTGAATAATAGAATAACAGAGCTGGAAGGGACCTTGGAGGTCTTTTAGTCCAATCCTCTGTTCAAGCAGGAGAGAGACCCTGTACCATTCCAGACAAGTGGCTGTCCGGTTTCTTCTTAAAAACCTCCAGTGTTGGAGCATTCACAACTTCTGGAGGCAACTTCTGTTCCACTGATTAATTGTCCTCACTGTCAGGAAATTTCTCCTCAGTTCTAAGTTGCTTCTCTCCTTGATTAGCTTCTACCCATTGCTTCTCGTCCTACCCTCAGGTGATTCGGAGAATAGCTTGACTCCCTCTTCTTTGTGGCAACCTCTGAGATATTGGAAGACTGCTATCATGTCTCCCCTGGTCCTTCTTTTCATTAAACTAGGCATACCCAGTTCCTGCAACCGTTCTTCCTATGTTTTAGTCTCCAGTCCCCTAATCATCTTTGTTGCTCTTCTCTGCACTCTTTCCAGAGTCTCCACATCTTTTTTCACATTATGGCGACCAAAACTGGATGCCGTATTCCAAGTGTGGCCTTACCAAGGCCTTATAAAGTGGTATTAACATTTCACGTGATCTTGATTCTATCCCTCTGTTGATGCACCCTAGAACTTACTCTTGAATTCTGTTTTGTTATAGAGTCAAGATGAGCTAATGTGGGCTTCTTAGGAATTTCTCTGGAAGAAACAAACTCTAGAGGTCTTGACTTTTCAGGATCTGGCTGGTATTTGAGGCAGGAAAATGTGGTTTTTCCAGAGCCACATAATTTATAGTTGAGTGGAGAAATCACCCATCCTTCCTGCTGCTTTGAACAGGGGTGCCTCTCCAACCCGAACCAAATTTCTTTCGTCCTGTCATTGTCCAATTAATTTTCGCCAACCAAGAGTTGTAGGAATGGATTGGTGGGACATCGCTCCAAGAAAGGGTTTACTTTTGAAACTCAAATCCTGAGGCCCGTTCAGGAGACTCCGTTCAACGGAGGGGTGATAAATATCGCAGGCCAAAACCGGGAGTGTGTTTGCGAAGCAAAGAACGGCGAAATCGAACTGAAGTTGCTCCAAATTACTCTGGTGTGGAGTCTAAATGAAAACCAGCTGCTCTGCCTTTCCAAAACATTTTTTAAAGGGTTTTCAAAACATCACCTTGAGTTTGGGTTGAGTCCTGGAGCATCTGCTGGAGCGATTAGGGTGTCGCCGTTCCCAAGCTTGTAATCCTGATGGCTTGAGTTTCAGCCACTGGTAGGAATCAAGCTAATGCTGACTATTGAGGCATAATGTCGGCTTCATCCATTTCTGGTAAATTATCTGGCACGTGAGCGAAAGGACTGGACATTTACAAGCTGAATGGATTGGTTTTCTTGTTGTTGATGTTCTTCTTCTTGGATTTGGTCCAGCTGCTACAGCCAACAGCAATTTCCATTGGATTTGATGTGACTTGAAATTTGCTTCTGCTTGGCTCAAGCGAAGATAGAATTGGGCATTTAAAAAGAACACAACTTATTTTTCCATAGTATGTTTGGTCAATTGTTCAGTAATAGAGAGCCATGTGGTTTGGTGTGGAAAGCATGCGACCAGAATCGGGGAGATACAGATTCAAGTCACCCTTCACTATACAGAAGCTGCTTGGATGACCTTGGGAGACACAGATCCAAGTCTGCCCTCAATCCTACAGAAGCGCCTTGGATGACCTTGGGAGACACAGATCCAAGTCTGCCCTCAATCCTACAGAAGCGTCTTGGGAGACGCAGATCCCAGTCTGCCCTCAATCCTACAGAAGCTCCTTGGATGACCTTGGGAGACACAGGTCCATGTCCACTATCAGATGCTGCTTGAATGACTTTGGGAGATGCAGATTCAAGTCAACCCTTAGCCACATAGAAGCTCCTTGGAAGACCTTTGGAGACGCAGGTCCAGGTCCACCTTCAGCCACACCGAACCTTCTTGGGCGCTGGATCAGAACGTCTTGCTCAGCCTATCCTACTTCAAAGGGTTGTGCGGGGAGGGCAAGGGGGGGGGGAATGGCAGGAAAGATTATACCCCCTTAAACTCTTGGAGGAATCTCTTCTAATCTCCTAGGAGTGTTGGTAGAAAGGAGAAATAACTAGCATAATAATTATAATTATAATTAACATGCCCAAATTCACTAATTAAAAAAGTAAAGGTTCTCCTCACACATATGTGCTAGTCGTTCCCGACTCTAGGGGGCAGTGCTCATCTCTGTTTCAAGGCCGAAGAGCCAGCGCTGTCCAAAGACGTCTCCATGGTCATGTGGCTGGCATGACTCAACGCTGAAGGCACACGGAACACTGTTTCCTTCCCACCAAAGGTGGTTCCTATTTTTCTACTTGCATTTTTTTACATGCTTTCGACCTGCAAGGTTGGCAGAAGCTGGGACAAGTCACGGGAGCTCACTCCGTTACGTAGCGCTAGGGATTCGAACCGCCGAACTGCCAATCTTTCTGATCGACAAGCTCAGTGTCTTAGCCACTGAGCCACCGTGCCCCTATAATTCGCTAATTATATCCATCTAAAAAATGAGTTTCCTAGGGTAGAAGGCCTATGGTCACTCAGCTACAAATCTCAGCCTCCTTCATTGCTAACCAGGTTGACTGAATTTTTCTGGGAAAAATAAAACCGTTCCTCCTTCACTGATTTCAAACATTAATGGGATATTTCGGTTGACTTCAGGATTTGGAAGGACTTCAGGATTAAGACCGAATGCTGGTGAGCAGCCTGTTCTCGAGAGATGTTGAATTCGCATTATTCAGATTCCTGATGTCTTACAAATTTCAGAAGGAGATTTGACCTCGCAACAGCTCTTGGGCCAGAGGGGGGGAGAAATCACTCCACAGGCTAATAAACGTTTGGTAGTCAAAGCAATAAATCTTCTCTGATCCCAGGAATTTCTAAAAACAGTTCTTCGGAACTGTTATTATTTCCACTTCTGGACTGAACCAATATGAGCTCCGGGTGGCGAGAATGACAGGAGTTGACCTAGAAAATAATACTCTGCCTTAGCCACTGATTGGGGATTCAGAATCTTTCTCTGCCCCAAACTTCCAAGGTCACATTTTCATAACCAGACAGCAATCTCATAAGATCCCTAATGATTTGCTGGTATAGTGGTGATACCTTGTGCAAATAATAATATGGTCATAAGAATAGAATAAGAATAAGGATAGAAAATAGAATATAAAATAGAACAGAAAATAGAATAGAAAAAATAGAAAATAGAATAGAAAATAGAATAGAATAGAATAGAAAATAGAATAAAAAATAGAATAGAAAATAGAATAGAAAATAGAATAGAATAGAAAATAGAATAGAAAATAGTACAGGGAGGGGAGGGGAGGGGAGGGGAAGGGAAGAGAGAATCTATTGAGAATGGAATGGAAGAGAAAGGAAGAGAATCTATTGAGAATGAAAGGGGAGGGGAGAGAAGAGAATCTATTGAGAAGGGGAGGGAAGGGGAGAGAAGAGAAAAAGGAAGGATGGAGAATAGAAGAGAAGGGAAGAGGAGAGAAAAAGGAAGGACGGAGAAGAGGAAAGAAGAGAAGAGAAGGGAAGAGAACTCTTTATTGGCCAAGTGTGATTGGACACACAAGGAAATTGTCCCCGGTGCAGAAGCAATGACCGTATATGCAAACAACAGAGTAATTGGTTATACATCATAAATCCGAGTTGCAACCATTAATCATAACATGCCAACAAGCAGTGATAAATCATAGGATAGCAATAGGAGAAGCAAGTAGGAAAGATGAGAAGATGAGAAGGATAATAGCAACACAGCCTACGGCATGGGTAAATATCTTTAGGCCTGAAACAGCGCTGTGGGTATTAGATGTTCGACAGAGTGACAGTACGGGAGAAGAACTTCTTGGTGTCTAGTCCTAGTACTAATGCCTGATGCCACACTCGAGATGCTGAAATGTCTCGCTTAGGAATTTACAACCCCTTCTGAAGCCGTGTTTTACAAGGCAATAAATATTTCAGATATGGGCTCTCTGTTTGCCTATATCTGTGTTTCAGAGATTGGCCCACCAGGTGAGAATCAGATCCCGTGTGCCTCTTAGTCTCCTGATTTCCCCAGGATTAAGGATTTCAGTTGTTAGCCGCCTGTAAATGAAATAAGTTTATTAAGGGTGCAGAAGGAATCCAGGTTTTCCCATCGATATCTTAATGGGGAATATCTTTGGAGCTTTTTTTTTAAAGGAGTGTGCCATGGTTGGATAAACCTGGCTTAAACGGGGATTGCTGTGCTCTCTGCAAAATCATCTGGTTTATATTTGCTGCCTCCATCCAAGGGTACAATGGGGACCCCCAAGCATCCTGTTAAGGGGGTCTTTGGCCTGTGGATGAGTAACAAATCACTAAATTTAAGAGTCGGTGGTCTAAAAAACTAAGGAGAAATTTCCTGACAGTGAGAACAATTAATCACTTGCCTCCAGAAGTTTTACATGCTCCAACACTGGAAGTTTCTAAAAAGATGTTGGGTAGCCATTGGCCTGAAGTAGTGTTGGGTTTCCTGCCTAAGCAGGGGGTTGGACTAGTAGACCTCCAAGGTCCCTTCCAACTCTGTTATTCTATTCTATTCTATTCTATCTATTCTATTCTATTCTATTCTATTCTATTCTATTCTATTCTATTCTATTCTATTCTATTCTATTCTATTCTATTCTATTCTACTCAACCTTCAACTGTCAACTGTCAACTGTACATATTTAATTTTATTGTATCTTGTTATATTTTGTATGAACTGTACACCGCCCCGAGTCCCTTTCGGGAGAGGGGGCGGTCTAGAAGCATTAAATATTATTATTATTATTATTATTATTATTATTATTATTATTATTATTATTATTATTATTATTATTATTATTACTCTACTCTACTCTACTCTACTCTACCCTACCCTACCCTACCCTACCCTACCCTACGTTGCCTTGAACTGATTTACTTTTGGATGCTATTTGGAACCCTGACACACATTGTTGAATAGGAGAAGCCCTTCTGCAAAGCATGTCTGAAATGGCCACTCCTCCAATGTAAAAGCAAAGGAACATGGTGTTTTGGTGATATGTACTTGATTCTTTTGGCCTTCTCTTCTAGGGCACGGCTTCCGTCCTTCAACGTAGGTCCGACAAAGAGGAATATGTAGAAGTCGGGCGCCTGGGGCCATCCGATTATTTTGGTAAGCTCTGTGGAATGGAACAGTTCCGAAACACCCATAAATGTCAGCGTTGGCATTTATGGAAGAATTGGATCTGTCTATGCATGGCATTGGGGATTGCTGGAATTGTAGAGTTGCATATCCCTTGTTGGGCAGATCTAAGGCAGAGGTAGCATTCAGCCAGTTCTCTCCGGCTCCGCCTCACCTGCCCCAATGTAATGCACGACCACTGCGCATGCGCAGACGAGGCCCATGTGCTCCGATTTGCAAACCGGTAGAGTAGGTATGCGAATCCCACCTGTGGTCTAGGGGTCTTCTGATCACCTCTTGGATCCAGAGAGCTTTCAATCACCTTCCCAAGTCATTATGGAGGGTGTGTGTGTGTGTGTGTGTGTGTGTGTGTGTGTGTTATAGATCTGTCCTATCCCAACCACAGCAGTTGGGAATTATGGGACATTTCATCCACCCCACCTGCAGAACTCCATATTCGTGTTAGCTACCAAGGGCAACATCTGAGGTAAAAGTTTTAGACCGTGTACAAGGCGATGTGAGATAGGCATTCTTACGATGTCCTTTGAGGAGGGAGAAAGGTTCATAAGGAAGCAGGGAATAGCTCAGAGGAGAAAACTGAGGAGAAGACCTCAGCACGGACGACTGGGAAGAAATCAGACTATTGGATCAGAAAGGAAAAGGGGAATAGGAGAGAGGTCACCAACTTGTGGTCTGCGGGAAAATTTTGGTGATCTGTGAGAAAAAATATTTGCACTTTTTATATTGCGCTAAATCCGGGGTCCTCAAACTACTGGGATGGAGACATGCAATGAACGCTTGTGTTGCTGCAGAGAGTCTTCCCCTTTGGGGTCTTTTTGTGTAGGTCGGAGGGGGGCAGAAATTCCGACTTGGGGTCTGCTTCAGCCTCCTGGTGGGGGGCTTTGGGCGAAGGCGGGAGGGAAACGCCGCTGGTAGCGAAGAGCCGGTGGGCCTCGTTCCAGTGGGACTGCATCATGGCCTGGAACTGGCTGACCATCTCAGCCTGCTGAGCCTCCAGGCGCCGGTCCCTAGCCTTGCATTCCTGCAGGTCTTCCCTCTGCTTGGAAAGCCTATGCTCGTAGTCCTCAGTGAGGTGCTTCTGCTGAGCCTCTTTCTCAGTCAAATCCAATTTGAACTTAGGTGTTTGGCCAACTTTTTCTCCTGGGGGCTGCTTAGCTCCAGCAACTGCTTCCTGTTGGGGCCCTAAGGAGCCCAGGCGGGCAGGCGATGAGTGGCTAGGAGGGGAGGGGCGAGTAGAGGCTGGCGAGGTGCCCTTTGACGTGAGTGGCATTGAGTTGGCCATGCCCACCCAGTCACATGACTAACTAGCCACGCCCGCCCACCCAGTCCTTAGGCAAATCGTATTAGTAGTCCGCAGGATTTAAAAGTATGAATTGAGTGGTCCCTGAGGTCCAAAGGTTTGGGGACCCCTGAAATAGCAGTCAAGATAATAGGAATTTCAAGACGAGCAATCCTCCTCAAATTGTTCCACTCGTTCTTCCTTAGTGTATTTTAAGGATGGTGCCTGGGTTTCTTGCTCAAGTTTTGCCAAACAGGGCGGAACAATTGCCTGCTAAATTCCTGATCTGGAAATCGCTAACCATAGGAACCCGAGATCAAAGCGTGCTCCCCGGATGTGTACGGTGATGGTGACGTTACATTTTCTTCCCACTTTGTCCAGGGGAAATCGCCCTCCTGCTCAACAGGCCCAGGGCTGCTACCGTGGTGGCCCGCGGCCCCTTGAAGTGTGTGAAGCTGGACCGGCCCCGCTTCGAACGGGTCCTGGGCCCTTGCTCCGAAATCCTCAAGAGGAACATCCAGAGATACAACAGTTTCATTTCGCTCACGGTCTAGAGTCCTCTTTGGCTCCTCCTTTTACGTTTAAACCTGTGCACTTAAAAAAACAAAACAAAAAGGAAAGAAAGAGAGAAAGCAATCCATCTGGGGTCTTTCGTAGCCTTACGAAGGAAAGGAGAGGCACATTTATTTTACGCAGATGTTTTTCGGTGTTGACGTCCCGTGTATTAGGTGTTCAATCGCTGTGTATTGTTAAGAAGACAGCAGGTAGCTGGTTGTCAGTGATTTTTATGGAAAACCTTAGATTTTATTGTTCTGCACTTTGAATTGCACTCCCGATTTATGCCTCCCTGATTTCTCCAGACTTCTCACCACGCGATGTAACATTTCCAGATCTTTTAACTGTGCAGTGCAGAAACCACTTTGCGTTGTGCCTCAACGTTCCTTTCTCCTGGTTGTGCTGACAAACCACGTCCAAATCTCGCTTCTCTAGAACAACGTAGGGTACTCGTTTGGGACATTCTCATCTAGCGAGACTACATAACCCATGTTGTAATTGGGGATTGATGGCCCCATGGCCCCAGGTAGCATTGCAGAACTAGCCCATTAAGGCTTCCAGACATTGCCCCAAATAGCCATTTTAAAGGTGGCCTAAGGGACGTGGTTAGTGGCTCAGTGGCTAAGACCCTGAGCTTGTCAGATCAGAAAGGTTGGCGGTTCGAAACCCTAGTGCCGCATAACGGAGTGAGCTCCCATTACTTGTCCCAGCTTTTGCCAACCTAGCAGTTCAAAAGCACCTAAAAATGCAAGTAGAGAAATAGGAACCACCTTTGGTGGGGAGGTAACAGCGTTCCGTGCACCTTCAGTGTTGAGTCATGCCAGCCACATGACCACAGAGACGTCTTCGGACAGCGCTGGCTCTTCGGCTTTGAAACAGAGATGAGCAGCGTCCCCTTGAGTCGGGAACGACTAGCACATATGTGCGAGGGGAACCTGTACCTTTAAGGTAAAAATGATGAAATGCCCAACTGGAAAGAATAAAATGTTCTCAGTTGAGTTTGAACTCAAGAGAAAACCAACCCGTTTTCTTAGATTGTTTTTGTCTTGGCACAAAGCTCTCTGCATGCTGCTGATAGGCTATTGAAAGTCTGTTAAAGGCAAATGGAGACCTTTGACCTGGAAGGAATTGTGATGAAGCCCCATTGGGCATCAAATCATTCGCCCTCTATCTGGTTGACATTGACCTGAAGGAACCACCTTGGCCACTTGAGATACTCAACTAGCACCAAACCAGGGTTAAATTAGTGTTCAACAGTGTTTTTCCAACTTTTAAGATGTATGTGTAAACTTCAACTTCATGCTAGTGGAGGGTTTCTGGGAGTTGAAGTCCACACAATCTTAAAATAGCCAAGTTGAAGAACATTGGCATACCCCAATCAATCAATCAATCAGTCAGTCAGTCAATCAATCAATCCACACACATAATGTAAAATCTGTTTCCTGTAAAACGTGTCAGTATTCCATTCTCTGTATATTTTTTGAAGAAAGCTTTTCTTTGCAGTTAATATTTGTTTACACCATTCATTTTGCTTACCCTAATGTGATGCATGGGGGGGGGGGAGGAGGAAACAAAATAATTGTGACTGGAGAAATACGTCGTCAATCTTTGATCACTGCCATATGGTTGAGGGCCATTGGCCTCAGGGTCTAGAGAATCTAAGGTCTCAGCTCCAGGACTATAGTTTTACAGATATATATATATATATATATAAAACTTCTACAAAGATGAAAGAAGGGACCCTACTAAAATTGATGGAACCTGGGTTGAGTTGCCAAATCCATGGAGAATTAATTTAGGCATCCCTTCCCAATCCTATTGCCATAGGATTGCGGTTTTTCAAAATCTTCAGAACCAATATTAGAAGAAACATCCTTCTATCTAGTTGAAGAAGGGTACCAGGTAAGGAGAGAAGGTTCTGGGTTTCAAGTGCTCTTTCTGGACCTGTTCGTACAGGTAGGGGGGCTTGTCTCTACCACATTCAGAAGCAGTCTTCATTTTGGATAGCGCAGTATTATTTATTTCCCGGTGACCTGGGCCTGCCTAATCTTTGTGGGTTGCATTCTATTCTTTGGCCCAAATGACCTTGTAGTTGTTATGATCATTCTTCTGATGGAGAAGAAGAAGTCATTGGAAATGAAACAGCATTCCCTTGTCTTTTTAAGGTGACCCAAATGGGGACGTGAATAAAATTCCTAGAACTTCAGAAGTGCTCCAGTGGTGGGATTCAAATTTTTTTTACTGCTGGTTCTGTGGGTGTAGTGTGGCTTGGTGGGCATGGCAGGGGAAGGATACTTGAAAATCTCCATTCCCTTCCCCCCACACTCCAGGGGGAAGGATATTGTGACATCTCCATTCTTCTTTTGCCCTCCATCGTTCCCAGCATGAGCCTCTTCTACAGGGAGTCCTTCTTCCTTCTCATTAGGTGGCCAAAGTCTTTGAGTTTCCTCTTCAGGATCTGGCCTTCTAAAGAGCAGTCAGGGTTGATCTCCTCTAGGGACTGACCTGTTTGATTGCCTTGCAGTCCAAGGGACTCAATGCAGCAGTCTTCTCCAGTACCATTGTTCAAAGGCCTCCATTCTTTGGCACTCAGTCTTCTTATGGTCCAACTTTCACAGCCATCCATTGCAACTGGGAAAACCATAGCCTTGACTATATGCACTCAAACTCAAATACTTTGGCCACCTGATGAGAAGGAAGGACTCCCTGGAGAAGAGCCTAATGTTGGGAAAGATGGAGGGCAAAAGAAGAAGGGGACGACAGAGAATGAGGTGGCTGCATGGAGTCACCAAAGCAGCCGGCGTGAGCTTAAATGGACTCCAAAGGATGGTAGGGGACAGGAAGGCCTGGAGGAACATTGTCCATGGGGTCGCGATGGGTCGGACACGACTTTGCAACTAACAACAACAGCAACCAGAGTCTGAGAAAGAGATTTTCTTCTGCGGCCTCCCTCAGAAATAAAAGTGAATTTCAATCCTTCCAAAGTCTTTAGGTAAGGAATGGCATGATTAAACAAGAAGTCAGCTCGTACGTTTGTGGCTTGCCAAGGAGATTTATAATAAGATTAGCTGGATTTTCTGCATCAGAAACTTGTCGGTATTGATTTTTGAGCATTAACAACAAATTCTGCTTTTCTTCCCCTTTTGATATCAATAATTGCCCGAGGCTAAGAAGAAATTAATCCAGAGAATTGGATTACTGGAGACAGCGAAATTATTCGAGAAAGCAACTTTAGTTATACCGGTAGTCCTAGACTAAGAGCTACAATTGGTCCCAAAATGTATGTTGTTAAGTGAGAAATTTGTTAAACAAATTTAAATTAAGAGCCGAGGTCCAGAGATCTCAGCGAGTGGAGATGTAAGGACCAGAGAAGGGGTGGACAGCTATAAGAATTTTCAATCTGTGGATTTCAACTCCAGCAATTCTTGAGCCGGCTGTGAGTTGAAGTCCATAGGTCATAAAGCCGCCATAGTTAGCCAGGAGCTTCCCTTGACACCATTTCAGGAACCATAAAAAAGTTTAACTCAAAAGTCTTTAAATAAATACTTATCAAAAGATGGAACGATAAGCGAATTGTAGTACAAGCTTCCATCCTGTTATCCATTTACTTGGGTGGGGCTCCCATTAAACAGGTCTCAGTAGCTCTGGGCCAACACAAATACATTCTCCGAACACAATAAACCATTAAATTAAATTCCTGTCTGAAGTGAAAGAAGGGGGGGGGGAACCCCCAGAAATCCTGTGTGATGCCATCTGTTGACCTTGAAGTTTATGTAGCCTTTTCCTCAACATTTTGGAGCATGAAGAGTGAGAGACAACCCTCTGAAGAACATGGTCAAACATTATTTGGAAAGCTGGTGCTGGAGACTTACAAATCACACGTGGTATCTTTGCAGATTGTGCCTTAGTTGTGCAGGTTAGAAAACCCCTTTCCTGTTTAAGAAAGAATGCACCGCTTCCTTTTCTCAAATAAAACAGAAGGAAGGAAGGAAGGAGGGAGGGAGGATGATGGGAATGAGAAGAGAGAGGGAGGAAGGGAAGGGGGAAAGGGAAGGAAGGAAGGAAAGAAAGAAGGGAGGGAGGGAGCAGAGAGATGAGAATGATAAGAGGGAGAGATGGGAATGAGAAGAGGGAGGGAGGAAGGAAGGGAAGGAAGAAAGAAGGAAAGAAAGAAAGAAAGAAAGAAAAAGGAAGAAAGATCAGGTCAGATCAGGTCAGGTTAGCCTTTGCAAGTTCTGTCCTTCTTCCATTTATCCAGATCATCTGACCACTCTTGACCTCATGAAACTTGGTGCACCTGATCATTTCTGTTAGATGAGGTCCTTTTCTTTCTTCCTCCCGCCTCCAACTTGCTGGCCTCTTCTCCAGTGCCCCAGTTCAAGATGCAGAAGGAGCCTCATCTCCTTTCTGCATCTGGCAAGCCTCCATCTTGGCTCAGCCCAGCCAGAGGAGAGTCACGCGTCCTGAGCCGGAGAGGTGTGACTCTTCTGCGTATCTTATTTGCACGTTATTTGCGTACTGTGGGCATGGAACCACTTCACACCAGGCGAGAGCTGGCAGATGGACTGCAGAGCCCATGCCATACCGTCTGTGGCGTTGCAAGAGTGTTGGGGGAAAACAGTTGGAGCTTAGAAAACGTTTGGGAAGGACCTCCGTTAATTGGTGGCTTAGCAAAGAAACAATTTAAAGCTCAGTGAGGAGGGGAAACATTGTCAAAAGCAACTGAAAACCAACTCAAATATTGAAAAGATAATTCTGTCTTTGGTGCTCTCTGAGTTTGGTGGTTTCCTTGCAGATATTTCATGGCCCAACTAGGTAACATGATCAGTGCTAGAAGGGAGTGGGGTGGAATGGAGATGGAGGAGGAGGGAAAGGAGAAGGAGGACTTTGGGATCCTTGGTGCTTTCTCAGCTTTGTGGTTTTCTTGTAGACATTTCATGACCACACTAGGTAACATCATCAGTGCTAGAAGGGATGGGGTTTGTGGAATGGAGATGGAGGAGGAGGAGGAAGAGGAGGAGGAGGAGGAAGACTATGGAGTCCTTGATGCTTTCTCAGCTTTGTGGTTTTCTTGCAGATGTTTCATGACCATGCTAGGTAAC
>NW_028113372.1:0-17643 GCF_964273705.1 Natrix helvetica | reverse complement strand
TCGGGAGGGCTGTGTGCTGCGAACCTCCTGAGCTCCATTGTCGTTGGCAGAAGGCTGCAGGAGGCTGTTACAGCCGAAAATGGAGCTCAGGCGGGCTGCGGGCATCCCTCCCAAGCTCCGTTTTTCTGGCAGAGGGATGCAGGAGACTGCCTCAGCTGAAAACAGAGCTCGCGAGGGCCACGGACAGCACTCCTAAGCTGTATTTTTGCTGGCAGAGGTTACAGGAAGCTGACGCAGCCGAGAACGGAGCTCGCGGGCCCGTTTTCCCTGGCAGAGCACTTGGGCCACCACAGGCGCCCCTGACATGAGTGACGTTGAGCTGGCCACGCCCCCTGGCCACGCCCCCGAAGTCAAACACAACCCTGGTGCGGCCCTCAATGAATTGAGTTTGACACTCCTGCTTTAAAGCATAATGCACAACAGCTATTAAGAAATATTTCACATTGTTATTTAAAGAGCTGGCTTTAAAACAACTTTTTCCTTGCTTAAGTTAGATCTGATGATCTGCATTTTATATGCTCGGAGTCATTCTGTATACACTGCTCAGGGGTAATCTTCAGTAAGTTCAACTGGACTTACTCTGACGTACATTTGTATGAGATTCTGTTGGCATGTCACCAAATGGTAGTTTCATATTTATAGTTCCTTCTCTCACAGATATTTTTGCTTTGTTCTATTCTGATCCATATTACTTATTTTGACAAAGATTTATTCAAATATACTAACTGGGCAGCTTTTGGTGCTGCAGTGATCTTTAAAAACATATGCCTTATGCCTAGAGAATTGCAATTATTGATAAATCTGTAGGGAGTTTAAATATAAAAAAGAAAAATAACTGTAATTATTTGGAACGGAAGGTATGCTACTGCAGTGTTTCTCGACTTCACCAGCTTGAAGATGTGGAGACTTCAACTCCCAGAATTACCCAGCTCACCTTCCAGCTGATAAGGGTAACAAACATTGCATTTACCTTATCGTAATTCTGATGTCACCCTTTATTGCCACAAAGAAGAGGGAGTCAAACTATTCTCCAAGGCACCTGAGGGTAGAACAAGAAGCAATGGGTGGAAACTAATCAAGGAGAGAAGCAACTTAGAAGTGAGGAGAAATTTCCTGACAGTTAGAACAATTAATCAGTGGAACAGAAGTTGCCTCCAGAAGTTGTGAATGCCCCAACACTGGAAGTCTTTAAGAAGATGTTGGATAGCCATTTGTCTGGAACGGTATAAGGTTTCCTGCCTAGGCAGGGGGTTGGACTAGAAGACCTCCAAGGTCCCTTCCAACTCTGCTATTGTATTGTATTATAATATGTATGTCAATAATATAATATTCTGTAATTTGCTTAAAACCAGTTTTATGTTGGAATGTGTATTACTTTCTGTGACCATATAAGAGTCGCCTTAAGATGGGGGGCAAAGAAATGTAATAAATAATAAATTGAGCTGGAGTTGGACTAGAAGACCTCCAAGGTCCCTTCCAAAATCTGTTCTTCTGTTAAATAAGTGTGGATTAAATTTTAACTTCTTTTAGGGTGCACACTGCAGGATGATTTTAGTATTTTAAGATCAGATTCTCTTGGTATTCAATCAAGTTTGGAACAGGTGGTCCTCGACCTACAACGGCTTGTTTAGTGACCATTCAAAGTTACGACTACACTGAAAAAAGTGACTCAAGGCTGGTTTTTTCACACTTACGACCATTGCAGCAGCCTCATGGTCATGTGGTCAAAATTCAGATGCTTGGCAACGTGTCTCGGGGTCACGTGATCAGCTATTGACAAAACAATGGGAAAACCCAGATTCACTTTACGACTGGGTTACTAACTTAACAACTGCAATGATTCCAGGACAAAAAAAAAAGTCATAAAATGGGACACAGCTCCATTACAGTCTTAAATCAAGGACTAATAGAAACATTATGATTTATTGAAGACTTGGAAGAGAACTGCGCCATAACAGAAAAGGAAGGCCGTGTTCATATGCCATATCTGACCGGAATTTAGAGAATAGAATAGAAATAGGAAATGGAATAGAAGTAGAATAGAATAGAATAGAATTCTTTATTGGCCAAGTATGATTGGATACACAAGGAGTTTGTCTTTGGCTCATATGCTCTCAGTGTACATAAAGAAAAATAAAATAAATACATTTATCAAGAATCATAAGATGCAACACTTAGTGATAGTCATAGATTACTAATAAGCAATCAAATCATACTAGAAAATAAATAAAACAACCTTAATTTTAAAGATACAAGCCACATGCTTACAGACATAAGTAGAAAGAAATAGGTACTAGGAAGGAAGAGAAAAATAATAGTAACATAGTCTTAGTACATTATTTGACAGTGTTGTGGAGATTAGTTGTTAAGCAGAGTGATGGCATTTGGGGAAAAAACTGTCCTTGTGTCTAGTTGTTCAGGTGTGCGTTGTTTTGAGTGTAGAAGTTAAGACAATTTATGTCCAGGATGCGAGGAGTTTGTAGTTATTTTCACACCCCTCTTTTTGACTCGTGCAGTGCACAGGTCCTTGATGGAAGGCAGGTTGGTAGCAATTGTTTTTATCACAGAAGTATTACAGCTTGCGTCGTCCACGCTGCAGCTTGAGAAAAACTTTCGTAACTCCATCATGTCTGTCCTTGAGAAAGTCTTTGGATGTCTGGATCTTCCGTTGTTGGTGCAAAGCGATAGAAAATTTGGGGGGAGGTGGTGGAAAACATGAGTTCAGCACAGAGGAAGATAATGTCCTTGCTTGGAATGTAATAACTTTGTTTAAGAGGTCAAAATGCTCCAATAGCTTTTGAACATGCCACTTCTTGCTTCTCTTTGATCGTGCCGCAATTAAAATTTGAAATCTTCAGACAGTTTACCCTTCTGTACTTGTTAGTTTTTTAAACTGGGAAGAGGAAGGTTATAAGTTAGGGAACAAGCCGAAATTCAAATTGGCTAAAGATTCGATTCGAGGGCACTGGGAAATTGTGGGAAATTAGGCATTTCTGCCTTCAGTGCAAAAAAGCCAGATAAAACATATAGACAGAATGGAAAAACAAAATGCTCATGAAGAATGCTTAGCTGGAATAGTGAATCCAAAGAAGTAGACATATCTAACCCATCTGGAATGCTTTTCTTACTAATTACCCTTGACTGAGTAGCTCAGATTGTCATAGAGAGCTTAATACAAATAGCCCTTAGACTTATATACCGCTTCAAAGTGCTTTTACAGCCTTCTCTAAGCAGTTTACAGAGTCAGCCTCTTGCCCCCAACAATCTGGGTACTCATTTTACCGAACTTGGAAGGATGAAAGGCTGAGTCAACCTTGAGCCGGTCAGGATCGAACTGCTGGCAGCCGGCGGAATTAGCCCGCAAGACTGCATTGAAATCACTGCGGCATCACAGCTTGCAATAAATTTTTACACTCATTCAAACTGCCAGAATCTCCTGATTTCCCCACCGCTTGACATGTAACTTGCTTTTCACATCATACTGTGTTTCCCCGAAAATTAGACAGGGGCTTATTTTCATTTGACCCCCAAAATAAGTGCTCCGCCTTAATTTCGGGAAGGTCTTATTATTTTTGAGGTGCAGGAGGTAGCCAGCGTGGTCACCTCATGGCTGCCGCTGTGTTGCAATATTTTCAGGGAGGGCTTATTTTTTGGGGGTGGGCTTATTTTAGTGCAAGCGCTCAAAAGCCCGATTGGACTTATTATCTGGGGAGGTCTTATTTTCAGGGAAACAGGGCACTAAGTCCCAATTTATTTAATCAGGGTTGATCGACTAAATGATGATTGGCTTGATTCCCAGAAAATGCTAACTATGTTCCAACAACCATGCTATCCCGTTAGGGCTCAGTTCCCATAATATATGAAGCTCGAAAGAAATTGATTCTATTGTGAGTTAAAAGCAACGTGCATATCCATGTTTAAATACTGTTAATTATTCAGTTATAACCCCGTCGGTTTAGCTAGCCAACAAATTGATCAACAAAGAGTTTTCGGCTGGTTCTGAAACTCTCTCAACGCACTCACACACACACAGACGCGTTGCAGAGGTTTAGTAATTCTATCCCAGCACCCTTCTCTAATGAATTGACTTTTAATAATTAAATTGAATTGAACTCGACTTAACTCTCTTTAATTTGCACACGGCGGCATCTAAACCTAGTCGATATACAATGAACAAGACCATAGGAAGTAAGTTAGTTATGGGTTCTGATTTAAAGGAAATTTTGCGGCTTCCGACAACTCAAGATAGTGGTACACTTTAGCCTTTTGAATAGAGCTTCTGAATTCTTGTGGTACTGCTCATTGTACTGGCGTAATGTGAATTGATTATGTCACTAATCATTTGTAGCTAAATTTGTCAGCGTGTTTTGACGAGCTCATTTCAAGCGGTGAATGAGAAGAAAATATTTCTGCCATCTCGAGCGAATGTTTTAGTACGCAATGGTTGGAAATCCTCCAAGCACATGGTAGGAAAACACATCCCTTTTACCTGTTTAGGCAAGAGTTTACGAAGCATGTAGTATCCCGTGATGTAAGAATCTCTCCTCCCATCTGACAGACTTAGCCTGTCAGCCTGTTAACAGCGGAAAAAATGCACCGATTCGTTGCAAAAGAAATGTAGCTGGTACCAATAAAATTAAAGGCTGTAAAAATGCCATTTGTCCTGTATTCACATCGTTTAAAATGTTTTTGTGCTGTTCAGGTAATACAATGAATTGACATGGGGCATGCTGTGTTGCTTCTTTGAGATTTACAAATTCAGTGTACAGCTCCTATGTATGTTGCTGTTTTGGGGCCGTGAATCTCATCCTTCGTAAATAAACCCCATGAACTAGTGACTTGGATACGATATTTGTGCAATTTAGGGATGGTTTGATGGAGTGGTTAAGGCATCAAGCTACAAAGCAGGAGATTGGGAATTGAAATCCCGCCTTAGCCAAGAAAGTCAGCTGGGTGACTTTGGGCTAGTCACCAGGAGACTGGGAATTCTAGTCCTACCGTAGGCATAAAAGTGGCTGGATGACTTTGAGCCAATCAGCAAGAGGCAGTGAGTTCTGGTCCTGCCTTAGGCATAACCAGACTTTGGGCCAATCAGCAGGAGACAGTAATAAGTTGACTGGGTGACTTTGGGTCAATCCCCAAGAGACTGTGAGTTCTAGTCGTTCCTTACCTATGAAAGCCAGCTGGGTGACATTGGGCCAATCACCAGGAGATGGTGAGATCTAGTCCCACTTTAGCAGTGAAACTAGTTAGGTGACCTTGGCCCAGTCACTCTCGCTCATCCCAACCCACCTCATAGGAGTGTAATTGTGGGGGAAATAAAAGGGGAAGGAATGTCTGATATGTTCTACATCCTGGACATAAATTGTTTCAACTCCTACCCTGAAAACGACGCTCTAGTGCACTGCATACCAAGACAACTAGACACAATAACAGTTTTTCCCCGAATGCCATCACTCTGCTAAACAAATAATTCCCTCACCCCTGTCAAATTATTCACTAATAATTTGGACACACAAGGAATACAAGCAACACACATTGCAAACACGCATTGCTATTACTATTAGTCTTCTCATTGTTTCCTATCACTCATCTCCTCCCACTTATAACTGTAGGACTGTAACTTTGTTGCTTGTATCCTATGATTTATATTGATATTGATTGTTTCCTGGTTGCTTATTTGAACCCTATGACTATCATGAAGTGTTGTACCTTATGATTCTTGATGAATGTATCTTGTCTTTTTATGTGCACTGAGAGCATCTGCACCAAAGACAAATTCCTTGTGTGTCCAACCACACTTGGCCAATAAAGAATTCTATTCTATTCTATTCTATTTTATTCTATTTTATTCTATTTTATTCTATTCTATTTTATTCTATTCTATTCTTCTATTCTATTCCCTATTCTTATTCTACTCTACTCTACTCCTCTGACTATCATTAAGTGTTGTATCTTATGATTCGTGATGAATGTATGTTGTCTTTTTATGTGCACTGATAGCATCTGCACCAAAGACAAATTCCTTGTGTGTCCAATCACACTTGGCCAATATAGACTTCTAGAGCTTGAGTTATTTGTAAAAATTATAAAGGTGGGATTCAAATAAATAACAATAGCCTTTTGAGTTTCCCTTAGGAGTAACGGAAGTAGTTCTTCATCAATAAATAGAAAACTTCGATGCTGGAAGGAACCAGTTACGTTAACTGGTTGGAGATGATGATAAGTCAAGGACTGCCTGTACGTAGGAGCTATGATCTGAAGTTCTAAGTTCATCTCTCCATTTGGTTATTTGAAGTACTTCAAACAGCTTCTGCCTGTCACTTTGAGCTGAACAAACTACCGTAAAGTTTTAGGAATAAAAATGGCATTTAATTGTAGTTTGGAGCTGGGTTGGGGGTGGTTCTTGATGGGTTCAGGGTAGGGGCAGTTGGACCTCCCCAGAACTTCCTCACATCACCCAAAGAGACCTTTTGAGGCAGGCCATCATGGCAGCAGTGTAAGAATTGCAGGTCTTATGTTCCTCCTAATTCTCCTGATGCTCTTACAAGCTTGTTGGTTAATTAATGCAGCTTAAGTAGTAACACTTTTTAATTTGAAGATAGCATATGAGTGACAAGGTATTAATTGCACCAAAGATAACATGCTAATTAAAAGGTTTTCTTCACAGTTGTCTACGGTTAACTGTGCCTTGAAATATTGGAAATGAATGCCTAATTACATTATAGTATCTGAATGCTGTGTGTGTGTGTGTGTGTGTCTTTAAAAAAAAAAAATCTGTCTCTTCCATTTCGGTAGTTTCTTTTTCTCCTTTTGAAGGGGTGATAGTAACACTGGATGGTTTGTTGTTTTCCTTGTTAATTCTTTTGGAGCGAGAGCATTTATCAAGTTCCCCCATAAATATTTATAGATTTTAGGGAACAAATAAACATTTTCTTGGATTGCTGTTTAAGTAACTTCAGTGTACGGGGTTGGATTCACAGATTACTCTATTCCAGTGATGGCGAAACTTTTTGGCACCAAGTGGCACCAATGTGGAATACAGGTCACGGAGGATAACCCTATTCTAATCGTGGCTTTTTTTCATTAACCTGTCGTGATAACCTCCCCTCAGTTTTATCTGGGATAAAAATCACTCTACATTATAAAATGATAGAGACTCCACGAAATAGCACCTTTGAGAAGACACTGTAAATAAAGAAGAAAAAGTTAATAGGAGTGTCTTCCTAAGTGACTTTTAGGCAGGCAGACCATTGAAAAGAAACTATTCTGCACTTTGAAAAGATGGGCCCAGTTTTGACTTGAAAATACAGGACCTATAAAGGAGACTATTTGTAGCTCAGGGTGGAAATAAGAAGTTGTTGATATTCTCTAGTTTGGATATTGAAATGTCTGCAAGAAAACAATTGTTCTGACCTAGGCTTCCCCAGCAGGACAAAGCTGAGTCCTTGTCCCGATAAACCCCTTTTATTTAATTTACAGTGAATTCCTCTCCAGCCAAGTCTTTCCTCTCCCACAGTCTTTCAAGATAGTTCACAATTACCGACTTTTATCAGGCTTGGAGAGTGGCTAGGCCAATATCTTTCAGACGCCGCAATACTTGGCAAGAATGCAGGAATGAACTAATTGCCTCCTGCAAACTCCACTCCCCTTTCGCTCCTCTTTTGTTCCCTATGGGAGGGGCCATTCATCATCCACCTGTGGCCTTACTCCCAAGTCAACACCTGTTCTTTAGCTGTTCCCTTCATGTGGCAACTCTGCGCATGCGCACACTGGGAACAGGCTCCAGCTGTTCTTCTGCCTCACTGATGTCTGACTCTGAAGGCAGCTGATAACTGCCAGACGGCCCTATCCTAGGTTTGTGTGTTTGCATTCATGCATCCATAGACAGTTGCAGTTTTTATTTTAAGCCAAAATCCATTTGGTTCAATATCTTATTTCCCATACGACCATCCTGATATGATCTGTTGGCATGTTATGTGACAATAGGATTTTGCCACGTAGAATTCTCCAATCTATTCCTGAAAACCAGCCGTCTAAAGTCCTTTTGGACTTCAGGCCTGCCACACTTTCTACTGCGGGAAACTGGGAGGGGGGGATTATGTGGAGTTGGGTGAGATGTAGCCATAACCACATTCTTCTTAGAAAGCCAAGGTCATCCTTTGTCTCTGCACCTGGCCGGAACTGGATGGGTGGACTCTGTCCTCGTGGCAGTGGAAGATTGGACCATGTGATGAACTTGTGGGTGTTGGGGCAGAATCTTGAACTTTCAACTGGGTGGGAAAACCTGGAAGCTTTCAGGTTTTCCCAGCTGCGCCAACATGACATATCTAATCAAGTGGAACTTTGAGGAAACTTAAGCCTTAGAGTTTTATTTCTTTGGGGGTGTTTTTTGGAATCCTGACACAGTCGTCATCGAGAGCATAGTTTTTCAGCAAATTTAATTTCCTTTGAGTTTATTTTAAGGGAGTGGACTCCATAGGTTAATCGTGTGCTGATAGACAAAGTCTATTCCCCTTTCCCCCTTTTCAGCTAAAACCTGTTCTGTCTGTCCCCAAATCTCTTTGTTGGGTAACCCAAATGTTAATATTATGAAGGAGAAGAGCAACACCTTTAGTCGCACTAGCTGAAATCTCATTTTAACATGAGCTTTTCCTCTTTCTTGCTGGCTATTCATGAAAATCCAGATGTGGAGTCAAGGTTTTATGTCCCCCCCCCCAATACTTTTCAGGGAGGGAATACAATTCCCTTTGATAATCAAGTTAGGATTTGGTTGTCCGAGGTAGCTGTGAATCCTCTTTGAATAACTTCCCTTCTTCCATCCCATTTCCTCAAAATATAATAGCTATTTCATAACAGAATAATACTCATCTTGGTTAATGTAGAATAATCAAGGCACCTGCCATTATTGCTGCCTTATTGAAAAATAAAAAAGGGGGAAATAATAAGCAGAGAACGTCAGTCTCTTAATGTAATGAAACTCATTGAATTTGATTTAAGAATGCAGAGCCTCCCGGTTCAAATTCACTCGAAACAGTGAATGAAGGGGAAGCAATTTCATTATTGCCTTATTCATTTGAATACAGAGCTGCATTTTCAAGGCCCACATAAGATAAATTGCTTCTGGATAGGTTTAAGGGATCTTATGGAGGAGAGATGCGGGACCATTAGGAAGGTTGAGATGTCAATCTTGAGAAGCAGAATTAGGATCCATTTAAAGAACAGCAAATTAACTATTTAATTTGCCTATGTGCAAAATAATGGTGATTTTTTCCCCCCATCCCCTCCCGAAACTCCTACAATTTTTATCCCCAGTATTTGGAAAGGAAGTGTTGTGGTCCCCAGTGGAACTGGCAGCAGATTCGGACAGTGAGGAGGTTGGGGAGGAACATGGGCCAGTCCTAGAGTCTGGGGAAGGCTCTGATGAGGGCTCTGTGTCGGAGGCAGAGAGGGGGCCAGGGCCGTGGGCCAGTTATCAGCTGTCTTCAGAGTCAGACATCAGTGAGGAAGACGAACAGCTGGAGCCTGTTCCCAGTGTGCGCATGCACAGAGTTGCCAGACAAAGGGAACAGCTAAAGAACAGGGGTCGACTGGGGAGTAAGACCACAGTGGACGATGAATGGCCCCTCCCAGAGGAAATAAAAAAAAGTTGTGAAAGGGGAGTGGAGTTTGCAGGAGACAATTAGTTTGCTTAATTGGTTCGTGACAGGCCTGGCAGCTCTCCAAGCCAGATAAGGTCTGTGACTGTAAATCCTCCCTTGAAAGACTTTGCTGGACATGAATGAGCAGAATTCACAGCAAATTAGTAAAGAGGGTTTTTGTCGGGACAAGGAGTTTGCTTCATGCTCTTAGGAAACCTTGGTCAGAACAGGGGGTGATAGAACTAAGGTGTCTATCAAGGTTAGAATTCTTCAAATCAGAACAGAGCAGACTAACAAGAGTTGGAAGGGACCTTGGAGGTCTTCTAGTCCAACCCCCCTGTTCAAGCAGGAGACCCTACACCATTTCAGACAAATGGTGGTTCAATCTCTTCTGGAAGACCTCCAGTGATGGAGCAGCCACAACATCTGGAGGCAAGTCGTTCTACTGGTTGGCTGTTCTCACTGTCAGGAAATTTCTCCTGAGTTCCAGGTTGCTCCTCTCCTTGATTGGTTTCCATCCATTGTTCCAGAGGGATAACTGTTGCCGATGCTTTAAACGTATTGGGAAGGTTAATGTATTATTCCCGATGGTTTACTTCTAAATATGGAGGGGAATGGCTGCCAGATGTTCAGGCATGCCATATTTTACCCCCTCTGAGATACTGTTCACATTTATTGCTTCAGGCAGGAAATAGAGAGATGTTTTTAGGCCTGGGGTGGAAAACCCAGACAGGGTAACTCCAACCCAAATTATTATTTTATTACTATTCTTTAGCTCTCGGTGTACGGGCACCTCCATTAATTAATACAAATATACCAGCCGTTGGCTTGAGCAGATCCCAGTGTGGTTGTGGATAATAATTGCTCAGCATGAGTCCCACTATCCATTCTGACCTTAGGCTACAAATGCCCGCCAGGTACTTTACAATAAATATTAAAATATCAGAATAAAACCACAATAATATCCCAACGGCATACCGAAGGGGCCAAGGGACCGAAACATGGAGCAATGCTACTTTGACAACATTTAGAAAAAGGAACTCACTTGGTCGTGATGGATAAGAAGCCCTCGACATAGGACCACAATCGAAGCCCAACATTTCTGTCACTAAGCAGAGATAGGCAGTTAAGTGATTTTTGCCCCCTTTTACAATCTTTCCCGACACGGTTGCTAAGTGAATTTGGCTACCCCCCCCCCCCTTTAACTTTGCTCATCAGAAAGTCTGAAAAGGGGATCATGACATGAAGAGAACAGCAACAAAGATGTTTAGGGGACCGGAGGCTAAAACATATAAAGGACAGTTGGTGGAATTGGGTATGTTTAGTCTGATGAAAAGAAGGACTAGGAGTGACATGATAGCGGTGTTCCAATATCTCAGGGGTTGCCCCATAGAAGAGGGAGTCAAGCTATTCTCCAAACAACCTGAAGGCAGGACAAGAAGCAATGGGTGGAAACTAATCAAGAAGAGATCTAACCTAGAATTAAAGAGAAATTTCCTGAGGGTGGAATGGCTTGCCTTCAGAAGTTGTGGGTGCTCCATCACTGGGGAGGGGGGGGGGGTTAAGGAGAGATTGGACAACCATTTGTCTGAGATGGTTTAGGGTTTCCTGCTTGAGCAAGGGGTTGGACTAGAAGACCTCCAAGGTCCCTTCCAACTCTGTTATTCTACTCTACTCTACTCTACTCTACTCTACTCTACTCTACTCTACTCTACTCTACTCTACTCTACTCTACTCTACTCTACTCTACTCTATCCTCTATCCTCTATCCTCTATCCTCTATCCTCTATCCTATCCCTGGGATGCTGCTGTCATAAATACGAGCCAGCTGCCAAACCTCTGAATTTGGATTATCCCATGGGGATGCTGAAGGGTCGTAAGTGTGAAAAATGGCCATAAGTCCCCTTTCCCGCCCCAGTATGGATATAACTTCAAACGGTCCCTAAACGAATGATCGCATGTCAAGAACTGCTTGTATTTAGAAACTCCCGACTTCCAGAAAAAATAAATAAAAAGAAGGCCCAGATTTGACAGGAAGGCCCAGGAGTTAGAAGTGGCCGACTTAATGAAGATGAATGGAGATGTTTGGCCTGGAAAAGATCACCTACTGGGCAACCAGCTTAGGTTACCGAGAGGGTGTGGTGGAGTCTCACGTGTCCATTTATCAGTGTCATATTTTGGACCGAAAGTGAGCGGTGTTTTTCCCCCCCTCCTCCTTAGATGAATAGATCAGTTTTAATATATATGGCCCTTGTACAACATTTGTTTGATGTATTTCCATTAGCTGGGCAATAATAGAAAAAGCAGCGAAGAGAAACATGAAACCCTCATTTCCATCACACCCCTCCCTTCAACCCAGCAAATACTAATGACTAATACGGCCAGCCTTACATTGATTTTTCTTTAATGTTTCTCACTTATACACTTTCCGTAAAATAATGGGGAAGGCAACATCAAGGGGGTAAGAAGATATCAATACTGGTGGCGAAGGAAGGGGGGGGGGGAGAAAAAAAATAAGATTTTCTGAGCGTTTCTATGGGACTGCTTCCATATGCTGTGTTTCTGGGCTGAAACCGAAAATTGATTTTATATAAATCTTCCAGAAGGGTAAGTTAAAATTCTGAGACTGAGAGAACAAAAAAAAAAAAAAAAGGAGAAAGAGCTGCCTCATTTAAAATGCACACACAATTTAGGATTTGTTCGCTGAGGCATAATGAATTTTCTTTTCTTTCCCCCCCACCCCCAGCATATCCCAATTATGCAAATGAAACATTTTCATCTTATTTAGTGGAAAGAAACCAAACTAATCATGTGTTGATCTTCCTCTTCTTTCTCTTCCTCCTCCCCCTCCCCTTCTCCTCCCCTCCCCCCTCTTCCTTCTTTCCTCCTCCTCTTTCTCTTCCTCCTCTTCCCTCCTCCTCCCCCTCCCCTCCTCCTCCTCCTCCTCCTCCTCCTCCTCCTCCTCCTCTTCATCTCCTCCTCCTTCTCCTCTTCTTCTCTTCCTCCTCCTCTTATTCTCTTCCTTCTCCTCCTCTTCTTCTCTTTCTCCTTCTCCTTCTCCTTCTCGCCTCCTCCTCTCTCTTCCCCTTCCAGGATAAAACCATTTCATAAAGACTTCTGAAACAGCGGTTTGCAAAACCCTTTAGCAAAATATTGCAATTTTTCCCTCCTCCAACCCCCTCCCCCATCTATCAAATTTAGCAGTGGAGTAAAAAGTTTGAAAGTACAGTGGTGATGCAGGGACCTCTTTTCACAAATGTGGATGTCGAAGCAGGTATTTTAAAATGTTAACGCAAGCCTTCCACCCATATGTTTCCATAATTTAAATTAATTTTGGGTACAGTCGTATTGTTAATCTTTTGGTGAGTTGTTGATTGGCATTTCGTAGACATATTTCTGGAAAGCTCCCAGCACCATTTTCTTGCAGGCTTTTTGGCAGTAGCAGAGAGCAACTGTTTTTTCCCCCACAAATTGGAGTCTCGTAGAGGCCTGGGAAGGCAGCCAAGATTTAAATTACCCAATAACCTCTGCTCTTTATATAGCTTGTATTCCTCCATGCTACAGGAGAGTGATTTGTTTAATACAGTCAGTCCTACAGCATATAATAGACTGATAGATGAGTAATTCCCTGGCAGTGCATGTTTCTTAAATTCATATAGATTGAACAACTGGGCCGCAGCGCTCCCTTCTAGGTGTGCAAACAGTAACTATTAACAGGGAGTTAAAAAGGTTCTGGTGGGATAATGTTTTGGTTTGAACGTTTGCAACGAGAGCAATGTTATTTTCCTTTGTCTTTTATTTTCTCGAACATGATTTCATATTACCCTCCCTGTTTGCATTTTTTTTCCCCACTCGGCGTCTATAAATATTGATTTTGGCATTTGGCGTTCGGCTGAAAATTTAATTTGGTATCCATCTGCAATTGGGGCCATGTAGTTAATGGCTCGGTGGCTAAGACGCTGAGCTTGTCGATCAGAAAGGTTGGCCGTTCGGCAGTTCGAATCCCTAGCGCCGCATAACAGAGTGAGCTCCCATTACTTGTCTCTGCTTCTGCCATCCTAGCAGTTCGAAAGCATGTAAAAATGCAAGTGGAAAAATAGGGACCACCTGTGGTGGGAAGGTAACAGCGTTCCATGCTCCTTCGGTGTTTAGTCATGCTGGCCACATGACCATGGAGGCATCTTTGGACAGCACTGGCTCTTCAGCTTTGAAATGGAGATGAGCACTGCCTCCTAGAGTCGGGAACGACTAGCACATATGTGTGAGGGGAACCTTTACATTGACTTTTAAATAATGGCTCCGTTCTTTTATTTCTATTTTTTATTTTTATTTTTCTGTTGTGTTGCGTTTGACTTGTTCTTTGTTTCTTCCTTTCTCTACTCCATGTTAAAAATGTGTCCCTGACAATGGATATCTGTGCAAGCAAACAAGAAGCTTTTTTCCCCCCTTCAAAGCCAAGCCGCTCCTCCTCATATTGTGGAGTTCATGTTTATTTAAAAGCTTAAAATCATGATGCCAAATCTCATTTTTTCCTCCTTTTTTGGGGGGTCTCGGACAAAATTGATTTTGCTCACAAAAATGCCGGGGTTTGAAAGAGAATATTCAGAAATATGCAAATCTCGCTGAGATACAGATCTGTTTGAGCAGCTGTGCCCTAGCAATCCGAGGTTGTCTCCCTTCCCTTTCTCTCTCTTAACCTTGAGAGATTATTTAGCCATGGTGTGAACATTTTTAAACAAAATTGTCACCTGCTTTTAGGGAGGGGAAAGAGAAACCCCACATACATTATTTTGTGGAGGGGGGGGGGGGAGAAGGGCCTAGATTTGGTGATCCAAATCTTTTAAAGCTGAACAGCTTAAATGCTTTCTCTTTACAAGCACAGAAAGCCCAGGCTGTGCAAATACTGAATTATACAAAGAGATTTCTTCTTCTTCTTCTTCTTCTTTTTTCCATAACAGTGCCCTGCTGCTTTCTCTGGAGAGATGCCAAACGGTAGTTAGAAGGAATGACGTGCCAATCAGAAATTATTATTGAAACTAGGACCTGTTCTGCTGCCATATCTTATCTGGAAGTGTCAAGCTGATATAAGTCAGATGCTTTACTTTCAAACTTAAAACTCTTCTGTGCGCAATTCCATTTGTTGCAAGCTAATCCTGCGGGTGACAGGATCTCGCAGAGAACTCTGTTCAGATTTCCGCGATAGCAACAAACGGTTTGTGCGTTGTGTTAAAGAAAGAGACGGCGCGCAGCACTCAACACATAATTTCCTACCTTGTTTCCTCGAAAATAAAACCTCCCCGGATAATAAGCCCAATTGGGCTTTTGAGCATATGCGCTAAAATAAGCCCTCCCTGAAAATATTGCAACGCAGCAGCAGCCATGAGGGGACCACGCTCGCCGCCTCCTGCACCTCAAAAATAATAAGACCTCCCCGAAAATTAGGCCAAGCGCTTATTTTGGGGGTCAAAAGAAAATAAGACCCTCTCTTATTTTCGGGGAAAGACGGAAAACATGCTTTCAAACTAAGTTTGGCCAACATGGCTGAGGATTATGGTAGCTGAAATCACAATGCATATCACATTATCGATCAGGAAAAAGTTTCTATTAACCCGCGGAAGGTGTCACTTGCATTGTTTGCTATAGGCGTGCAGTGAAGTATAGATAGACTTTGACTTATGAGCACAGTTGAGCCCAAAATCTCTAAGACAGTTTTTCAGTGAGTTTGGCTCCATTTTTATGACTTTTCTTGCCACAGTTGTTAACTGAATAACTGCAGTGGTTAAGTTAGAAACACAGTTGTTAAGTGAATCTGGCTTCCCCATTGACGTTGCTTTGTCAGAAGGTCGCAAAAGAGAATCAGGTGACCCCTGGACTCTGCAAACCGTCATAAATATGAGAAACAGTTTGCTAAGTGTCTGAATTTTGATCGCGGGATGCTGCAGCGGTCATCAGTGTGAAACACGGCCTTAAGTCCCTTTTTCCCATTGCCGTTGTAACTTGGAACGTGACGGAATGAATGGGCACCACCTTTGGCAAACTTCTGATCAGCAAAATGGGGCAAAAATTCACTTAACAAGGGTCTTGCTTAGCCACAGAAATTTGGGGTTTCATTTGTGTCAGTTCTCAGTTGCAGAGAAGAGCAACAAAGACGATTAGGGGACTGGAGGCTAAAACCCATGAAGAATAGTTACAGGAATTGGGTATGTGTGGTTTAATGAAAAGAAGGACTAGGGGAGACAGGATAGTGATACAATACAATACAATAGCAGAGTTGGAAGGGACCTTGGAGGTCTTCTAGTCCAACCCCCTGCCTAGGCAGGAAACCCTATACCGTTTCAGACAAATGGCTATCCAACATCTTCTTAAAGACTTCCAGTGTTGGGGCATTCACAACTTCTGGAGGCAACTTCTGTTCCACCTTGCTGCGTCTTATACTCCGAAAAATGCGGTATTCTATGTTCTATGTCGAAGACTACCTGCTGATGTTAATCTCCTCACCTTTATGTGCATTATTCAGGTATCCCAGCTCTACATATTTGTTGTTTATTAACTTCTACAAAATGGAAGGGCATGTTCTACTCCCATCCATGTTAGTCACGGGAGAAGTTGAAATGTTCTCACATCATGTCAAGTGCCAGGAGTGAATCTTCATGAATTACCGCATGTTTGGGAGTTGTTGGGATTTTGAAAGAAAACAACAGTTCTGCTAAAATAGTGGCCAACTAAATAGGAGAAAGTATTGACTTAACTAAAACCAAGTTTCCAAGTTTCAACCGTAAGGAAACATTGTATGATGTCAAGTTACAACGGATGGGTTGATTTTGTACTTTTGTTTTGAACCAATACACATTTTCATTTGTTTTGGATTTCTGTTCAGGATGGCAGTCTTAGAAAGTATTTTATTTTTCAACCATGTTTTATACAAAGGGTAGCTAGCGTGAGGTGTCTCAGTAATATTCTGGGGTATTAAGAAAGTTACTTTAATATGACATGACAAAAAGCAAGGAAGTATTATAGTGGATGAATGTCCCGTTGTATTATTAATCATCTGTTATTTAATTGAAATGCTTTTTCCAAAAATAGTATCTCCCCTATTCATGCCACATCAGTTTCATAAGAGGAAATATATTATTAGGTGGTTATTACCTATCTAGCAATTAAGTTCACAATCTGCAGATTCTGTTTCTTTGAAGGGAAATGCTATGACTATAGCAAAGATGTAAGATCTTGCATGTTCATGGCTGTGTTTAATTAAAAATATCTCCCCTAACCTTTTATTATTCTGATTATAACATAGTTCCATCTGTTTTCTACAGCATTTTTCCTCGTATTCCTCATCCACAAGAATTTGAGATGTTGCAATAGAACCCCATAACGTTCCAGATTAGAATTAAGAGTTTTCACGTCCGTGACATTTGACAGAAGAGTCGTGAGAAAAGCTACTTAAGAGACCAATGGCCATTTAATTAGTTGTGGTTGAAATCTGGGGAGGGGGAGGGGTATTGTAGACGTGTCCTACAGTAGTATAAAACCAGCTTTTGGGATTTGTAGGTTTTTCAATTTAGATTCAGTGCCTAGATTTCATATTGTGTGCAACTTCTACACTAGCAAAGGTGGCATAGTGGTGAGAGTGCAGTACTGCAGGCTACTTCAGCTGACTGCTAGCTGCAGTTCGGCAGTTCAAATCTCACCATCTCAAGGTTGACTCAGCCTTCCATCCTTCCAAGGTGGGTAAAATGAGGACCCAGATTGTTGGGGGCAAGAGGCTGACTCTATAAACTGCTTAGAGAGGGCTGTAAAAGAATTGTAAAGCGGTATATAAGTCTAAGGGCTATTGCCCTTCCTTCCTTCCTTCCTTCCTTCCTTCCTTCCTTCCTTCCTTCCTTCCTTCCTTCCTTCCTTCCTTCCTTCCTTCCTTCCTTCCTTCCTTCCTTCCTTCCTTGTTGGTACAATGATTAGAATGCAGTATTGCAGGCTCTGCCCTCAGCTAGCAGTTTGATCC
>NW_028113373.1:0-17942 GCF_964273705.1 Natrix helvetica | reverse complement strand
CCGATTAATTTTTTTTCTTTTTTCCCTTTTTACTTTTGGAAACCAGGCTGGACTTTCGATTGCAACTTAATATGGATTGGCTTATTGTGTTTCTTATTTTTAACCTTCTTAACTCTGGACTTTGTGGGGATACTGAATTTCTGAATTACTGATACTCTATTTCTGGATATTTGCTCTCTGAAAGTTAAAAATGGAGCCGGGGAAAAAATAAGTATTGAGGGTGGATACAATTTAACACTGCCACCTAGTGGACTTGAAACATTGTTACTAAGTGTTACTATTGGAACTGTTTAGAGAGAAGCTGTTCTTTTGAAGGTTATCTGGTTAAGAACTGATAAGGGCAGGACAGTTGTTTACACAGTTGTTTCCTGTAGACCTTTCAGTATCTGGAAATCTACTTCAGACTAAACAGAAGCTTTAAGGGGAAGCTCAGAGTGACCTTGGAAAGATTTTCATTTTTTTTTAAAAAGAAGAGACTTTGAATTCCTTTTTCCTAACTTGGTGGCAGTGCATATACTATTTTCAAGTTTCAAGTTCAAGTTTATTTGATTTATAGACCGCCCCCTCTCCCCGAAGGGACTCGGGGCGGTGTACAGGAACCACATTAAAAAACCATATACAAAGTAAATACTCTTAAAACCAGATTAAACCTAGAGCCCTGTACAAGTTATTAAAAAATTAAGACACAACCTAAAACCAACCCATCGAGTTTAAAAATACAGGCATAGGGTGGGAAGCTGGAATTAGGCCAGGCCGGCTAGATTGAACAGGTGGGTTTTTAGCTGCTTGCAGAAGGAGCGGAGATCTGTAGTTGTTCTGATATCAGGGGGAAGGTCATTCCAGAGGGTCGGGCCCATCACAGAGAAGGCCCTTCCCCTGGGCGTCGCCCACTGACATAGCCTAGTGGACGGCACCTGGAGAAGTCCCTCTCTGTGTGAGCGGATCAGCCGAAGGGATGTATGGGGCAGGATGCGATCCCGCAAATACCTAGGTCCTATGCCATGGAGCGCTTTAAAGATGATAGTCAGCACCTCGAAACGCACCCGGAAGGCCACAGGTAGCCAGTGCAGCCCGCGCAGGAGAGGTGTTACATGGGAGTACCTAGCGGCTCCCAAAACTGCCCGCGCGGCCGCATTCTGGACAAGTTGCAGCCTTCGGGTACATCTCAAGGGGAGCCCCATGTAGAGAGCATTACAGTAGTCCAGGCGGGACGTCACAAGCGCATGGGTGACTGTGCGAAGGGCAGCCCGGTCCAATAGGGGACGCAGTTGGCGCACCAGGCGAACCTGGTGAAATACAGACTTGAAATATTTGATTATAAATGTCTTAACAGCAGCTAGAATCGCATTTACAAAAAACTGGAAAAATGGAACAATACCAAAACAAGAGGAAGTTATTCGAAAGATAAGGGAGTGTGCTGAAATGAGCAAATTGACATTGGAAATTAGAGAACAAGAAGATGAGCAATTTTATAAGATATGGGATTTGTTTTACCAGTGGTTGGACAAAAAAACCTGGAAATGAAAATGTTTTATGTATGTTTTAATTGAAGGAGACAAGCAATAATACAATTATGTTGTTAAATAAATCAATAATGATACAATGAAAGACTGACTTACATATGAACTGAATAATTTAGAATATTTTGTTTTAAAATGAAGGATAAGGATAATGAGCTTAAGAGAAAGAAGGACTAGGGGAGACATGATAGCAGTGTTCCAATATCTCAGGGGTTGCCACAAAGAAGAGGGAGTCAAACTATTCTCCAAGGCACCTGAGGGTAGAACAAGAAGCAATGGGTAGAAACTAATCAAGGAGAGAAGCAACTTAGAACTGAGGAGAAACTTCCTGACAGAACAATTAATCCGTGGAACAGCTTGCCTCCAGAAGTTGTGAATGCCCCAACACTGGAAGTCTTTAAGAAGATGTTGGATAGCCATTTGTCTGAAACGGTATAGGGTTTCCTGCCTAGGCAGGGGGTTGGACTAGAAGACCTCCAAGGTCCCTTCCAACTCTACTGTATTGTATTGTATTATGAATCTGTGTTCATTTGATAGATGATTGGTAATATTATGCATAATACTAGATAGTGATGTATAATACAAAGATATTTTCTTGTTGATGAATAGTTTAGTAAGGAAGTAATGAAGGATTGGTATATTTACGAAGTGAGCATTTAGAATACTTTATTTGAAAATGAAGGAACAATATTTTTGTTGGAATGTATGATATACAAGATAACAATGAACATAAACATATTTGATTGAGTGATGTATAAACATAAATAGTTGGGGGAATTTTTTTTTTTACACTGTAAAAATAATTAGAATGAGATTACCTAAAGGTATATTGTTATTAAACAGATAATTAAAAATGCAAGGGAACTAGGCTGGCTGAATGGAAAGAAATTTTAAATTGTAATTGACTATATGATGCAAAATGAAAGTAAGGTACCGATTCATATTAGATGAAAAATTTGTGACTGTATAGGTAATTGCAGTGACGTGCGGTGAGGTTTACGGCTGATGAGGCTGGTGATGTCATCAGGAAGGCAGGGAATGGGACCACGTGCGCTGGAGCCTGAGGCTGCCTCAGCCTCAAGCACACGTGACCCCATTACCCCGCCTTCCTGAGTGCGCTTCGCCGGCTCTCGTTCTGCGATCCCCAACAGCAGCTGCTTTTCTGTGCGCCTGGCGTTTAGGACATCCGGCTATCTATCTAAACGCCAGACGCACAGAAAAGGATCGCGGAGCGCTTCTCCGGCAAAGCGCTCCGCGATCCCCAACAGCAGCTGCTTTTCTGCCAAGGGGTCCAGGCGGACGAAAGAGCAAGTGAGCGAGCGATGGAGGATCAGGCAGCTTGATCCTTGGTCGCTCGTCCGCCGGACTGCCTAGGCGCCACTCTCGCTACCTCCGTCCATCTGTGCATGGCAGCTGCAGCGACGTCAACAAGCCCCTGCCACTTCTGGACGTCTATTGCAGTCACGAGGAGCGCGCAAAGTACAGCGGAGGCAGGAAGGTTATTGGCGCTTCCAAGAACCCTCCTGCCTCTGCCGGTTGCCCAGCTGGCACCGCCCCGCGCGCGCTCCTCCTCCTCCCTCCTCTTCCTCATATATATATGAAACTCCCTTGTGGATATTATTATTATATATTATTATTTCATGATGAGAGGTGAGGCTCTGCCTCCCCTGCCTCCAATGACCACTCGTCACTGGGTAATTGAAAATATGGATGCACAAAGCTTGTAACCAAATGACATGCTGTACATAATGGATGAGAATTTTTTATGTTGTTTTTTATGTTTAAAAAAATATTTAACAAATTATATATAATTCTCTCATTCTGTCCCTGGTATCTCTTGTTTCTGGATGAGGTCTCCAAACCACTTCTCTTCCTAACAGAAGAACATCTTCACACCTCATTGACTCAGCTCTTAACTTCTCTGTCTCCAATTTTTCCTCACTAGTTCTTCTCCAATAGTCTTTATCTTGGGAAGTGGGCAGCTCTCTAATCATTCCAAACACTCTTGCATTTCTTCTTCTGACTTTTCTCTTCTCTCTTCATTGCTCCTTTCTTGTTTCTTCTTGTCACACCCAGGTGGGGTCTTTTATGGGTTTCTGTCTCTTCCTAGATAAAACCCCTATCTACGTATGTTAGAAGATCTCTTTCCTTCATCCTGCAGTCCAATTTCTGACTTTAACCTTTCCCAACTTCCCTGCAAGCCACAGGGAGATATTTCTTTTTGCCCTGATATTCTGACAGCAGTATGTTCCAAATTGTCTTCAGTTTTCTCTCATTTGGGAATGGGATTGGTCAGTAAAAAAGAAAGAAAGAGAGAAAGAAAGAAAGAACGAAAGAACGAAAGGCAAAAAGAAAGACAAAAGGAAAGATAGACAGAAAGAAAGGGAAAGAAAGAGAAAGAAAGAAAGATAAAGAAAGAGGGAGGGAGAGAGAGAGAGGATGGAAGGTAGGTTAAAATTCTGCATATATTAGCTTAATTTTTAAAAAACATAACTGTCATTAATTTTGCCACTGCAAGCTGTAAGGACCTACCTTCAGAAGGTCCTTACAGAAAGCTACTGGCCTTAAATCAGTGCTTTCAATTGCTTGGAGGCATCCAATCCATAGAAAGTCATCATTCTTGTCAGAAGGATGAAGGAACATTGCAACATTGTCCTTTGATCTTGTGTGTGACATCATAACACATGCAGAAAAGGGATGAGGTTATCTAGCAGCCTGACCTCCCTCCTTGCCCAGCTGCATACCTTGTTACCATAATTCTAGGTTGGTTCTCTCTTTGATTACCATATTTTTCAGAGTATAAGATGCACCTTCTTCCCTCAAAAAAGAGGGTGAAAATCTGGGTGAGTCTTATACACTGAATACAGCATTTTTGGTTTTCCGAAACCCCGCCCCTTTTGCAAAAATGGCCATGCATAGTCTTTAGGAGGCTTCCAGAGTGCTCCTGGGGGCTGGGGAGGGCAAAAATGAGCGAAAAATGGGCTGGGTTTTTTTGGCTTGTTTTTGCCCCCAGCCCCAGCCCCCAGGAGCACTCTACAAGCTTCCTAAAGGCTATGCATGCACTTTTTTTTGGACAAAAACCGGGCCGTTTTTGGGAGGTCTACAGAGTGCAATTTTTTTTAAATTTGCCTCTTCAAAATCTTATACTTATACTAAGTCTTATACTCTGAAAAATATGGTAGTTTCTGTCCATTGCTTCTTGTCCTGCCTTCAGATGCTTTGGAGAATAGCTTGACTCCCTTTTCTTTGTGGCAACCCCTGAAATATTGGAACATTGCTTATCATGTCACCCCCTGGTGCTTTTTAAAATTAAACTGGACGTACCCAATTCCTGCAACTTTTCTTCAATGTTTCACCCTCTAATGCCCTAATCATCTTTGAAGATTGTACTCATTATTAGATTACAATAATCCAACAATAAGGGGGAAATAATGGAAAAGAGCCAACATCGCGATGACACAACATGCGATCTCGACTGTCCGAGACCGCCATTGATACTTTTATCGCCATAAGGTCCAAATGGACCTAAGCCATCTTGAAGAGATGGTGAACAGGGAGACAAAGCCTTGCTGGTCTCAGGGACATCGCAAAGTCCCTGATTGACCCAAGGGAAGCGCTCCAAATTGGCGATAAACAGGCAAAGTCAGAGATGGCTCCAAAAAGAAGGCAGTGAAAGTGAGTCCATCTGGTGAGGCTTTTCCTTTGAGAGTGATTGCCCAAAGGATTTTTCTTTTAGATAAATTAGTCCTTTAAGCAAAGAACAAAGCGACGGAATTTATCTTTATTAGACTGGCTTGGAAAGTTTTTATTTCTTTTTCTTCTTGTTAATGATGTTTTGTGGATTGAGGTGACTGTAACACTTTTTGTTTCTCTTCGTAAGTGAACGAACTGTTTTTTTTCCCCTCCTATTTTCTGCTGCCTTATTTGCTGGCTGGAACTAAAACCGTTTTTATTCTAATAATTCTTCTTACTACTTCTCATTAATTTTCATTAAAGACTTTTAAAGTTTATTGTTTTCCATAAGCTTGAGACAAATAGGAGAAGAAGTGAATCTGCTACTCAGAAGTTAGAACTTGTTTTTTTTCTCTTTGAAACAATGCATCCTTTGTTCTCTCTGTTTTCGATTTTACTGATGCTGTAATGGAGAGCTTTGGAGCTTTGGAGCTTTGCAGCTTATCTGTGCAATTTGCTAAGAAGCCAAGGGCATGGTTGTTTTTACAGGTGCCTTTTTAAAAAAATACTCTTGGCAAGGGAAGGAAATTCTTTTTTTTTCTCCCTTCTTTTTTCATTTGGAAACATGTATCAAGCGTCAGATGAGAGAATACTGAGTCTTCAAGATTTGTTGATTGAAATCCAAAAGTTATCGGAAAGATATGAGAGATTTGATATGAAGTTGGATAGACTACTATCTCCTACAGCAAAGGATGATGGAGTTGTAGTCCCAAAAAATAAAGAAATGAATGAAGATGAAGAAGACAAGGATAAGATAACAGATGAATTTAATGATGGAGCAAACCTGGGTGAAAATGGAAAGAAGAGAATATGGAAAGGTGAATTTGATATGCAGGAGCCCTATCCCTTTCTTCAAGATACAGATGGGGAAAAATGTGATGATGATGGAATTAAGAAGAGAAACTGTTTCAGAAATACGTTTAATCAGAGACATGCTAATTTTAATACCAGTTCAAGGACAACGAGGCTTTTTGAGAGATCTTTCAAGCAAAAAAGTGTGGAGAGAAGTTTATTAAAACCTTATAAAGGAATTAATAAGAAGATTGACACAACAATTGGCAAAAGGGACAAGATTATTTTTCTACTGGAAAGATACAGGTTGATAGTGAATGTTGATGATAAAAAAATTTAATTAATTATTGGTGATTAATAGGTAGGAACCTTAATATTTTATAGACTTTTTAAATATTGTTTTTAAATGTTTATTCGTTAAAAAGTAATAAATTATGACAATAATAATGAAATAATAATTCTAATCAGTAAAAACAACTTGGATATACATAGCAAATTGGGACCTGGGGGAAAATATTTTTTATGAATGTTATTAATAAACTTTTGAGATTTTGTTATAAAGAAGTAAATTTATCTTGGATTTAACGAGAGGAGAGGTGACATAAATAGTAAATAATCCTTAGTTACCTATAATAATAATGATAATAGTAATGAAATAATGATTTTGATTAGTAAAAGCCATTAGGATATAAATTGCAAATTGGGACCTGGGAAAAAGACTTATAAAGCTTATTAACAAATCCTTGTTTAGATTATGTGTAAAAATGTAAGACTTCTTGGATCGGATGAGAGGAGATGTGATATATATAATAAATAATTCTTAATTAGTTACAATAATAATTAAATAAATGTTAACGGATAATGTTTAATGATACTTATATGTGTTGGCATTGGTAAAAGCAATTGTATAAAAGCTTTAAATGGTGAATTGGGGGGGAGGAGATAAATGCTTAGATATTTTATTAATTGATTTTTTTCTCTTAGAATATGTTATAAGATGTAATGTTATAGGAGGTTTGTTGAGATTGCCAATGAATGCCAGTGGGTGGTTGTGTTTTTGAATGCAAACAATATCAGATAAAAGCACGTTTAAATAATTACCATGCCACGATACACATTTTTATAATTTCTTATATTATGCTATTTTCTTCTTTGGTCAAGTTAGAAGTCTACCCTCTGAATCTGGCAACAGGGAGCGAATTACCTTCAACTGGAAAAAGTAGCTGATAAAAAAGGCTGTAGAACATAGAAGCAAAAGAAGCAGGTCAATTCCATTAGCTAGGTAAAAATGCAGCAAGAATTGGCATCTTAAACTTTCTGCCCATTGACATCTCGTAACAAGATTGGTAAATATACCTACTGTATTTTTCAGAGTAGAAGACAAACCTTTTTCCCTCAAAAAAGAGGCTGAAAATATGGGTGCATCTTATTCACTGAATACAGCATTATTTGCCTCTCGAAACCCCACCCCTTCACCAAAATGGCCGTGCATATCCTTTAGAAGGCTTATAGAGTGCTCCTGGGGGCTGGGGTGTGTGAGAAATTAGAAAAAAACTGGCTGTTTTTTGTTCAATTTTGCCCCTCTCCAGCCCCCAGGGGTACTCTATAAGCCTCCCTAAAGGCTATGCATGCCCTTTTTTTTTGACAAAAAATGGCCCAGTTTTTGTGAAAAACAGGCCATTTTTTGCTCGTCCCCCCCATCCCGGAGCACACTACAAGCCTCCTAAAGGCTATTCATGCCCTTTAAAAAGGGGGGGGGGCTGTTTTTGGGAGGTTTGCAGAGTGCAAAAACATTTTTTAAAAATTTGCCTCTTCAAAATCTTGGTGTGTCTTATACTCCGGTGCATCTTATACTCTGAAAAATACGGTAGTTTCCTTAACCATTCATTGTACGATTTAGCTTTTAGGTCCATCACCACCTTTGTTGTTCTTCTCTGCACTCTTTCTATGGTGTCAGCATTTTTTTTTGTATTGTGGTGACCAGAACTGGACACAGCATTCCAGATGTGGCCTCACCAGATGTGCTGCATATAGCGGTACTATCATTTCTCATGATCTTGATGCTATCCTTCTGTTGAGGCAGCCTAGGGCAGTATTTGCTTGTTTTGCAACTGATAACTCATATTTAAGTGGTGGTCCACTTGGGCATCTAGATCCTTCTCACATACTGCCGTTGAGCCACATACTGCCTGTTCTACACCTGTCTAATTGTTTTTTCTTACCTAAGTGCAGGATTACACCTCAGAACTCACCACAGAACTACATCTTGTTGGATCTTGTGGCCCAATGTTCAAATCTGTCAAGATCCTTCTGAATCTTGAGTCTATCTTCCAAAGAGTTGGCAATCCCCCCTGCCAGCTTGGTGTCATCTACACATTTGATGAATTCCCCTTCTATCCCCTCATCTTGATCATTAATGAAGATGTTGAAGAACACTGTGCCCAATACAGAATCTTGAGGTACAGAATCTTCAGGTAACCCACTGCATGCCTCCCTCCCTGTAGATGTACTTCAACTGAGGACCATATGCTGAGTGCAGTTGGTCAGCCAACTGTGAATCCATCTGATGATGGTACTGTCTATCCCACATTGTTCTATCTCACACAAAAAAATAGCCTTTGGTTAGTTGTGCCTCAATTGAGAAGACAGTTATATTTTAAAAAATGGATGTGTTTTTGTAGTTTTATATGTGTGTATCTATCTGGCTATTTTATCTAGTCATTTATCTATTCATTTGAATTGAGAGACCAGTGTATTGTAGCTCCATCTACCAGCCCTGGGCATCAAGGCAGTCCAAAAGATTTCTGCAAGGAAACATGAAGCTTGCAATCATCAGGTTAAGTTTCTATTAGGAGAAACTGGAAGCGTCTCAGCGAGATCTGTTGGAAAAATAGCCGGCTCCAAAGAGCTCCGTGAAAATCCAGCCGGACAAACTGCTGTCAGGGGGAGGGGGTGTCTTCAGACCAGAACCGCTCCATAGGGACGGGGAAGAAGGAGAGAAGTCTCAGACAACCAAGAAGAACTGGCAAATTCCTCGTTAGGTCAGAGACAGCTCTTCAGACTTGGGAGGGGGGGGGGATTTTCAAATGACTGCTCTGAAGCTGTGGCAACCAGACTAAGTTTTTGAGCAGCAGCAGTGTTGGAATGGAGTGTTGGAACCGGGTAAGTGATTGGCCAACTCACAGGTAAAAGACAACTTTGAATTTGGACTTTAAAAGGGTCTCGGAGCTTAAATTAATAGCTAATTGGCATTTGGGAAATTCTATGGAGGAAGAAGGAAAAAGCAGAGGGTAAAACACCAAAGCCCAAGAAGATTCTTGCTTTTACAATTGGATTTGGAGAAACTAAAAATAATAAAAAGAAATAACCTGGGGAAAAAGGTTTTTTATGTGTATTTAAAGTGTTTTTGACAATTTTGCCAAATCAGCTGGTTTGAGTGTATCGTGGATCTGAGAACTCCATCTGCTGGTGGGAAGAGAGCATTGCAATACTTTGTGGAAGATAGAAGAGAAAGTGCAGCTTCAAAACTTGACCTAGACCAGCGATGGTGAACCTTTTTTGGCTTGCGTGCCACAAGTGGGGGGAGCACAGGGAGGTCGTGTGTAGGCGTGCCACACCCATAATGCAATGCGCGACCCCCCAGTGCGCATGCACGCACAACGCGCGACCCCCCCATTTTTACATGCTTTTTTCGCCCTCCCCAGGCTCCAGAGGCTTTATAGGAGCCTGGGGAGGGCGAAAAGAGCCTCCCCCGCCCCCCCGGAGGCCGTCCGGAGGCTTCCTTGAAGCCTCCGGAACGCTTAAAACCACCACTTCCGGGTTGCTCAGAGGGTCGTTTTAAGCATTCCGAAGGCTTCAGGGACCGTCCGGAGGCTTCCCTGAAGCCTCCGGAGCGCTTAAAACGACTCTCTGAGCAAACTGGAAGTGACTTCCGGTTTGCTCGGAGGGTGGTTTTAAGCGTTCCGAAGGCTTCAGGGAAGCCTCCGGACGGTCCCTGAAGCCTCTGGGGAGGACGGGGGAGGCTCTTTTTGCCCTCCCCAAGCTCCAATAAAGCCTCTGGAGCCTGGGGAAGGCGAAAAATAGCTTTTAAAAAGGTGAACTAAGCTGGCCAGCGCGCGCATGCGCGCTGGCCAGCTGACAGGGCAGCGCCTCGCGTGCCCTGACAAATGGCTCCGCGTGCCACTTGTGGCATGCGTGCCATAGGTTCACCATCACTGATCTAGACTACCAGAAAAGATAATCTGGAACTGTGAGAACTTCTAAGAAGTGTTTGTTTTTCTACATTGCTTGGTTTTGATTTTCTACGGCCGTGGAAGATTATAAACTTTTGACTTGGGTTGGATTAGACTAATATTAGAATTGGGTATAATCTGGAAATCAAAAAAATGACTGTATGGACTTTAAGTTCTAAATGTGATATAATTTAAAAGTCTTAAAAATTTGTTAAACTTGTTAAATTGGCAATATGGAGCCTTGGATGTATGATGAATTATTTGAGATGCTAAAAAATGCATGTGAAACTTTAAAAGCTAATAAAAAGTCAGAAATCCAGCTAGAAAATACAGATCAGGAAATAGGAGAGAAGGGGGTAAAAGAGAGCATAAATGAAGAACAAGAAAATAATGTTGAAGAAAAGGAACTGAAAGTAAAAAAACAGTTAGATGATTTCACTGGGATTTACAGTGGCACAAAAAGAGTAGACGGGGGGAATGTCCCCCCAAAAAAGAATCAATCAAACAGCAAAGAGGGAAATAGTGGGAAGAAACTAGGAGAAGCCCAGGGGAAAGTCCGCGAACAATAAAATTAAAATTGAGAAAAAGGATTAAGAAGAAAAGATGTAATAATTATAAAAAGAAGAAAAAGAAAAAGAAGTGAAGAGAATGGGAGAAAAGAAGAAAATTAACAAGAAGTGGAAACTTTGAGAGATCAAGAGAAAATAGTTAAAGAGGAGGAGGAAGAGAAAAAAGGTACATATTAGTAGATTAAAGGGAATTGTATTAATATTATTAATGGTAGATAGTTAATGAAGATGTAAGGAAATTAAACCAACATTATTAATTGTGGATAAATAATTTAGTTAAATGTTTTTTTATGTAAAAATTGAATTTGATGATGTATGTTACTTACAGCAAAACAGACCAACAGATGAAATGTGAAGTGGCAATTTGGTTTAATTTTGAAGGCAATTTAAATTAAGAGAAGAAAATGAAATGTTAAAGAGTGGAATGGGGAATTTGAGAAACATATTTAGCGATGGTGTTGATGCTATTATAAGATATTAGAAATTAAGGGCAGTTAGTAATATTGTTTATCTATTAAGAAGAAAATAAGTTTAAGATAAAAATATGGAAAGAAAATATATGGCTGAAATTGGAAAGAGAGATATGATGTAAAATGGATTATGTATATGAGAGGATGCACAAGAAAAGATTCAGACAGCACTTTGTTCATAAAATATGTAAAAAATGCAATAAAAAGAGAGAAAACCTTAAAAAAAGTTAGTTTTCTATTCAGAGTGGCCTTGTGGCCTCATTCTCTCAGCAAGGTCAAAAACAAAGGTCCAGAAAGAAGATGAAATTGCTACAGTACCAAAACAATACACAGCTCGGATATTGGTTGTCATCGAGGATTTGGACAGATTGCGTGGACGACTGCGACCTACCACATGTTTACTGGACCCGTGTCCCTCCTGGCTTGTACTGGCATCCTGGGAGGTCACACGCGACTGGCTCCTGGGCCTAGTGAACGCTTCGTTGGGTGAGGGGTCTCTTCCGGCTGCCTTGAAAGAGGCGGTGGTGAGACCCTTGCTCAAGAAGCCTTCCCTGGACCCTACGGAGCTGGCCAATTATCGTCCTGTCTCCAACCTTCCCTTTCTGGCGAAGGTTGTAGAGAGTGTGGTGGCTTCTCAGTTCCCACGACATCTGGAGGAGAATGATTATCTAGACCCGCGCCAGTCCGGCTTTCGACCCGGGCACAGCACAGAGACGGCCTTGGTCGCATTGGTCGATGATCTCTGGAGGGCCAGAGATAGGGGTTGTTCCTCTATCCTGGTCCTATTAGACCTCTCGGCGGCTTTTGATACCATCGACCATAGTATCCTGTTGCACCGACTGGAGGGGCTGGGGGTCCGGGGCACCGTTTTGCGGTGGTTCGGCTCCTACCTTTCTGGCCGGACGCAACGTGTGTTGGCAGGGGAGCAGAGGTCGACCCTAAGCCCCCTTACTTGTGGGGTGCCACAGGGGTCGGTCCTCTTGCCACTCCTGTTCAACACATACATGAAGCCGCTGGGCGAGATCATCCGTGGTTTCGGGGTGGGATATCATCTGTACGCTGATGATACTCAGCTGTACATTTCCACCCCGAACCACCCCAACGAGGCCGTCAAAATGATGTCCCGGTGTGTGGAAGACGTACGGGTCTGGATGGATGACAACCGACTCAAGCTCAACCCTTCCAAGACGGAGTGGCTGTGGGTTCCGGCCCCCCGGTTCAACCAGTTAATTCCATCTCTGGCCATTGGGGGCATTCAACTCGCCCCCGTGGAGCGGGCGCGCAATTTGGGCGTCCTCCTGGATGCCAGGCTGTCCATGGATGACCATGTGACAGCCGTGGCCAGGGGGGCGTTCCACCAGGTTCGCCTGGTGCGCCAATTGCGCCCCCTATTGGACCGGGACGCCCTACGCACAGTCACCCATGCGCTGGTGACGTCTCACCTGGACTACTGCAACGCTCTCTACATGGGGCTTCCCTTGAAATGCACTCGGAGACTGCAGTTGGTCCAGAATGCGGCCGCGCGGGTGATTATGGGGAGTACTAGGTACTCCCATGTGACACCTCTCCTGCGCGAGCTGCACTGGCTTCCTGTGGTCTATCGGGTGCGTTTCAAGGTCTTGATTACGATCTTTAAAGCGCTCCATGGCTCAGGACCTAGTTACCTGCGGGATCGTATTCTGCCCCATACATCCCTGCGACCCATCCGCTCGCACAGAGAGGGACTTCTCCAGGTGCCGTCCACCAGACAGTGCCGAGGGGCGGCGCCTCAGAGCAGAGCCTTCTCTGTGGTGGGCCCAGCCCTGTGGAATGACCTCCCTCCGGATATTAGGACCACCACTGACCTCCGCTCCTTCCGTATAAAGCTCAAGACCCACCTATTCCAAATAGCTGGCCTGGCTCAACCATAACTGCATAACGCTCCTGACGGGTTTTTTAATTCGGTAATTTTATCTAATGGGATTTTAAATTGTGCTTTTTAATTGTCTTCACTTATTAGTCTACCTCCTCCATGCACATGTAGATGTCTTTGTTTTTATGTATGTATGTTGTCTCTATCTGTATTTTTTGTTTTGATTGTACGCTGCCCCGAGTCCTTCGGGAGAGGGTTGCGGCTAATCAAATAAAATTATTATTATTATTATTATTATTATTATTATTATTATTATTATTATTATTATTATTGGATGAAAATTCATTGAAACAATTTATTATTAAGGTAGTAAGTTAAAAGGGTGGGATTACAATCTCACAATAGAGAATTATGCAGATTAGAACAGGAATGTCAAACTCGATTTCATTGAGGGCCACATCAGGGTTGTGTTTAACCTTGGGGGGCTGGTTGGGCACGGCCAGCTCAACATCACTCTTGCCTGTGGTGGCCTGAGTGCTCTGCCAGCAAAAACAGGCTCCCAAGTTCCGTTTTCAGCTGCAATGGCCTCCTGCAACCCTCTGCCAGCAAAAACAGAGTTTGGGAGGGCTGCATACAACCCTCCCAAGCTCCCTTTGCTGTTTTCAGGGCAGTCCCACAGGCCTCATCTAATACACCCCATGGGCCGTATCCAGTACCTGGAGCTTGAGTTTGATACCTCTGAATTAGAATGACCGTGTGATTGGATATATCAAGCAAGAATTTGAATATAGCAGCATATTATGTATTTGGTCTGGTCAGTTGTGGGGTTCTATTAGCTCATTGTAATTTTTTGCACCTTTATCAACATTCCTTGGTATTCTTAATGTTTTATAGGTGAACTGACAGGGTTTATGGTTTGTCTATGGCAAAGGATATTTGGAGGGAGGGAGGGAGGAGAGAGAGAGAGAGAGAGAGAGAGAGAGAGAGAGAGAGAGAGAGAGAGAGAGAGAGAGAGAGAGAGAGAGAGAGAGAGAGAGAGAGAGAGAGAGAGAGAGAGAGAGAGAGTGAGTTACCGTATTTTTTGGAGTATGAGCCACACCTTCCCCCCCTAAAAGTGCGTGGAAATGTTGGTGCGTCTTATACACTGAATACAGCCATTTTTGGCCTCCTGAAGCCCCGTTGCTACATCTCAGTTTTGCCTTCCCCCAGCCCTGCTAAAGCCCGCAGAGTGCTTCAGGGGGCTGGGGAGGACAAAAACATTTTTTCTTACTTACCTCTTTGAAATCTTGGTGTGTCTTATACTCCGGTGCATCTTATAGTCTGGAAAACATGGTACTTGCCTTCAGCAATGCCATTTTTCTCCTACATTGCAAAACCTTCTTTGCTAAGAACTGAGCTCTTTGTAAAAGAAAAGCATGATTCAGAGGGTGTGTTCTTTACCCGTGATGCTGCAACACTTTAAAAATTGCCTTTTGACTGTCACAGCATCACCACAGTCATACAATCAAAATTCAGGTGTTTGGCAACCAACTTGTATTTACGACTTTGCAGCATGCTGGGATCAAATAATTTGTGACCTTCCCAGCCAGTTTCCAATCAGCAAAGTCAATGGGGGGAAGCTGGATTCACTTAATGACCACATGATGCACGTAACAACTGCACTCAACACCCATGGCAAAGAAAGGTTGTAACATTGGGCACAACTCACAACTGCCTTGCTCGACAACAGAAATTCTGATCCCAGTTGTGGTTGTAAGGCGAGCAGGGCTTACATCAGAGGTGGTATTCAGCAGGTTCTGACCAGTTCTGGAGAATCGGTAGCGGAAATTTTGAGTAGTTCGGAGAACTGGTAAATAGACTGGCCCCGCCCTCATCTATTCTCTGCCTTCTGAGTCCCAGCTGATCAGGAGGGAATGGGGAATTTGCAGTAACCTTCCCCTGGAGTGGGGAGGAAATAGAAATTTATAGTATCCTTCCCCTGTCACGCCCACCAAGCCACACCATACCGACTGAGCCACGCCCCTAGAACTGGTAGTAAAAAATTTTAAATCCCACCACTGACCTACATGGCATAGTGTTGGCCTAGAATTCGAGACACTCAGATTCCAATCCTCCCTCAACCATAAAAGGTCACAGGATTATAATCTTGGGCCAATCAAAATGTGAAGGAAGTGATGCTGGCTTGTGTTCTTCAAGGAAAGGCAGGATAAAATTCGACCAAACAAACACATTGTTATGCTCAGGGCATTTCTCTCAACCACCTCAAATTCGAAAGTAGTACACAAGGACAATTAGCTACCTTGTGATATTGCTGCTCTGGAGTGTACCGAAGTGTTTCTATAGAGTGACATTCCACTCTATCTAATCACTATAAACAGACTGTTGTACTTTAAGCTTTGTTATAAAAGATGGATCGATTCTCAATTAGTCTTTCTGGAATGGTGGTGCAAAGCTTTGCTCTCTCTAGGTGCTCACCTCCTCTGCCCAGGTCTCAATTTCAGAGGAAAGGCAATTGGAGTAAAGAAGAGGTAAATATGGAGTAACACAACAATGCTACACACACAGAAGTGCAAGTTCCATTAGAAAGTTGGATGGATTCTTGATCAGTCTTTATGGAATGGTGGTGCAAAGCTTTATTTTCTCTAAGTTCTCACCTCCTCTGCTGCCCACTAAGTATCTTGAGTTGTATCTCCCATTGTATCAGCCAGAGAAGTCAACATGGGTCTGGAAGTGGGGCAGACCTTGCCTGTCTCCTGCCACCTGGAACTTCCTGAGCCTCAGGCCACCTTCTTCTGCTCGGCGGAGTCACAGACTGATTTGTAGAATTCCAAGAGGAGCCTTGCAGATGTCCTGGGCCTCTCGAGGGTTATGAAGTGTCCACATTTTTCCAGCCAATGCACTTGGGAATTAGGAATGGCAGCCGCCAGAACTGCTGCGCCCGAAGAATCAAAGACCTACACAACAAAGAAGCATTGAATTTTCCCCTTCTCTTGAAAGTCTTTTTAAAGTGCATAGAAAGGATCGCCTAGTTTGAAAAGTCTATTAACGAATGAAACCGTTGGACTGTATTGTGCATATTATTGTTTCTTCAAACACAGAGTCATTAAACTTAATGAAAAGGTATCAGGATATCTGGATTCTCTTGGCTTACTGTATTTTTCAGAGTATAAGACGCACTAAGGTTTTGAAGAGGCAAATTAAAAAAAAAGTTTTTGCACTCTGCAAACCTCTCAAAAATGGTCTGTTTTTTGCAAAAACGGGTCCTTTCCCCCCCAAACGGGCATGGATAGCCTTTAGGAGGCTTATAGAGTGCTCCTGGGGGATGGGGGGGGATTGATTAAAAAATGCCCCATTTTTTGCTCATTTCTGCCTTCCCCAGCCCCCAGGAGCTCTCTGAAAGCCCCCATAAGGCTCTGCACAGCCATTTTGGTGAAGGCGGCAGGGTTTTGAGAGGCAAAAGAAAATCCTGTATTAAGTGTATAAGACCCACCCAGATTTTCAGCCTCTTTTTTGAGGGAAAAAGGTACGTCTTATACTCCGAAAAATACAGTACGCCTTTCTGTGTAAAGTCTTTGTTCTCTTTTCTTACAGCAAGAGTTATCTAAACTAGAAGAATTAAGAAGATGATCATACCGATCAAGTTACAAATCATTCATGTTTAACCAAAGTGAAAGAAACAGCTGATGTTCCTTTTTGGTGAAAAATACCTTTCTTCTTCTTCTTCTTCCTCCTCCTCCTCCTCCTCTTCCTCCTCCTTTCTGAACTTTTATTTGTGGGGTCCTTGGTGTCCTCTGAATTTGTTACTTGCAGACATTTCATTACCAAACTAGGTAATATAATCAGTGAAGGAGGTTCAATAGCAGGAGAGTGAGGCTTACTCTCATTTTACATACAGGTGAAACTTGAAAAAATAGAATATTGTGCAAACGTTCATTTATTTCAGTAATGCAACTTAAAAGGTGAAACTAATATATGAGATAAGACTCATTACATGCAAAGCAAGATAGTTCAAGCTGTGATTTGTCATAATTGTGATGATTATGGTGTACAGCTCATGAAAACCCCAAATCCACCATCTCAGAAAATAGGAATATTACATGCAATCAATAAAACAAGGATTGTACATAGAACAATATCGGACCTCTGAAAAGTATAAGCATGCATGTGTACTCAGTACTTGGTTTGGGCCCCTTTTGCAGCAATTACTGCCTCAATGCGGCGTGGCATGGAAGCTCTCAGCCTGTGGCACTGCTGAGGTGTTATGGAAGACCAGGGTGCTTCAATAGCGACCTTCAGCTCTTCTGCATTGTTCGGTCTCATGTCTCTCATCTTTCTCTTGGCAATGTCCCATACTGCAGGTTGTCTATGGGGTTCAGGTCAGGCGAGTTTGCTGGCCAATCAAGCACAGTAATCCCACAGTCATTGAACCAGGTTTTGGTGCTTTTGGCAGTGTGGGCAGCTGGAAAATGAAGTCAGCTTTGCATGCAATGAGTCTTATCTCATATATTAGTTTCACCTTTTAAGTTGCATTACTGAAATAAATGAACTTTTGCACGATATTCTAATTTTTCGAGATTCACCTGTACTCTTGGCTTGCTCTGTCAATGTAAGTGGGAGTGGATTTTTTTTTTGAAAAAAATGTTTCTGTTTCTTTTGCCTAGCCAGCTTCTACATATCTCTAACAAGGCCATCTGTCTTATTCTCTACAGTTGATTACAGGTGGTCCTCAACTTACAAACACAATGGAGTCCAAAAATTTATATTGTTAATTGAAA
>NW_028113374.1:0-18040 GCF_964273705.1 Natrix helvetica | reverse complement strand
ATGTGGGTTCTTTGGTGCTTTCTTAACTTGGTTCTTTTCTTGGAGACGTTTCATTATCTAGGCAGGTAACATCATCAGGGCTAGAAGGGCCTGGGGTTTGTAGAGAGGAGGAGGAGGGAGGAGGGGAGGAAAAAGAGGAAGATTAAAAAAAGGAAGATGTGTAAATGCTTTAATCCATAAGCATCACTTTGCCTAGGGAATCTCGGAGATCCTGCGCCTCGCGGCATTTCAACACCTGCCCGAAATCCTCCAGGTCCTGAGGGAGGTCGGCAGCCTCCCCCAGTTGAAGAGGCGGTCTCTCCTGGAAGGCGCCTGCAAAATCCTGTGAGGACAGGTGAGGCGCAGACAGGTGAGGCAACAAGGAACAACGAGGTAAAATGCAACTATGGACAATTCAGCACCATGCCCTGCTTGACAGCTATTTATACAGGAGCTGTCAAGCAGGGCAGCCGATAGGGAACTAGAATAGGAAGTCTGCCGTGGAATTGGCCATAGTCCACCCAGACAGCCAGGGTACCCAGGGTAGAAATCTCAGTCCCTTGGCAGTCTCTGAGGGTGGTGTCCGCAGGGGTCAGAGCTGGGCACAGGCAGACAAGGGTGTTCCAGGAGAGCAGGGATCTGGAGGATCCTGAGTCCTCCTCCATCGAGCAGTGAACGCCTTCCATAGGGAGGGAAATGGTGATTTTCTTAGCGTCAGCCGATGCCTGGCTGACCGATGCTGCAGGAAGGTCTGGCTTCCGGTTGACAGTAAAACAGTCATCCCTGGCCGGTTGAGGGTGGCGTTGTGGGCGGCCCCCACTGAAGCGGTACTCGGCGGAGGCTGGCAGTGGCAGGGTGGTGTGGCAAACGTGGTCAAGGTGCCCCTTTGTATTACAGTGGTGGCAAACCGCTGCTTTAAAAGGGCAGGCTGTGCGAGGATGGCTGCCGCCGTAGCCCAAGCATTGCCCAGCAGATGGTCTGGCAGGAGCTGGGGGAGTCACCCTTCTGGGCTGCGCCTGGAGGCGACCGACCTGGTCGTCCTCGAGGTCATCTAGACATTCCAGTTCCTGTGCATCATAGGGTTGGCTAAGCTCGCCCCATGGCTGTTAAGGGAATTGGGCTTCCCCGATGACTCTGCTTGTCAGACGGTGGCAAAAAGAGAATCACGGGACTTTGAGACCCTGCGACCGTCATAACTATGAGCCTGTTGCTGTGCAGCATTCAATTAGGGGATTGGGAACAGTTGTGGACCAGGAATTACCAATTAGCATTGTCACATTACAAAGAAAGTTTATATAAAATGTTTTACCATTGGCATCTATCGCCAGCAAGATTGGCAAACATTCACCCAAATTTGAGCCCCAGACGCTGGAAATATAAAGGCGAACATGGCTCCCACTTCCACATGTGGTGGACATGTCCAGAAGCGAGGAAATATTGGAGTAAAATAAGAACCTGGTTGCAAGAAATAACAGGCCTTCAATTCAATTTAAAGTGGAGGTGTTTTTGTTAGGGATAGAGGGACGTTTGTAAAGGAAATCAATTATATTATAATACATATTCTGACAGCAGCAAGAGTAACATACACTCAGAACTGGAAATTAGACAGTATACCTTCCGAGAACATGATAATTAAAAAAAATAATGGACTGCGCAGAAATGACTAAACTGACTAGAGGGATTCTTCTTAGGAACAGCAGAGGTTCCATGCCACCATGACAGTGGTGGGTTACCGATCCGGAAATGACTCGTTTTCTGGATTCCTTTCAGGTCTCCGGGATCTGCAAGACCATCGCGAACCCAAAGTTGTACCATCTTCACTGTATATTATACATTAAAAATAAAACTATACAATTGTATAGAACTGTACATTCTATACAATGAAGTTGAAAACGCCGGATATTGCATTTGTGTTGCCCTCAACAGTAGAATTCAAGATTTTCAGTCTACTTGTCCTTGTTTTTATTGTCCTGCACCGTCTGCCAGACGGTAATAGTTCAAAAAAAATAAAAGGGTGCCCAGGAGGAGATGGATCTTTAAGGATGTTTGGAACTTTCTTAAGGCAGCAGGAATAATAAAGCTCGTCCAAAGAGGGGAGGGGGCAACCAATGACCCTCTGGGCACCTCCCTTCCAGCTGGTCTTTGGAGAAAAGGAGCAAAGAGAATTCTTACATCCTGAAGGACCGTAAAGGAATGTCGTGGAAACAGGACCTGGCAGGGGGATTTTGGAAACAGGCCCTGGAGAAAGCCTGGACAATTTAATTAGAGCGAGAGGAAGCCACGAGAAGGTCCCAGAACCACAGGTGCCAATGGAGAAGGGTGGTGGCCACCATCAGTCATCGACGATGTCTGGGACATCTCCATGCTTGGTCGTCTTCCAGCAGAAATAGGAAGCGTAGAGTAGGGCAGATGTAGAGAGCTGAACACTCCCCTGGGGGGAGATCTAATGTCCTCCAAAAAGATTCTCCTTGTTATCCACATAGGTAGAGCATTGAATCAAAGTCTTCAGGAAAACATCTGGAACCCAAACATTTCTTCCCTTGAGCCAGGATCGCCTTTGGAAAGCATACGAAGTTTGTCAACTTAGTTTAAGCCAGAAAGGGGGGTGAGCCCTGGTCTCCTCCTAATATCTGTTACAGGTAGTCCTCTCATTTTTCAGCTGTGAATGAGACCAGCGTTATAGGTTTAAGTTGCATTGGTCATAAACCAGGTCACCCTGGGTCCGTGATCGATTTTATGACCTTTGAATGGATTGAGGGAACCATTCAAAAAGAGACATTGCAAATAATCATATATCCATGTGCCTCTCATAGGGGAAATAGAACAGAAGACAACCAGAATAGAGGTAGAAAAGACCTTGGAGGTCTTCTAGTCCAGCCCCTGCTCAAGCAGGAGAACCTATACTATTTCAGACAAGCTGCCGTTCAGTCTCTTCTTTAAAATCTCCAGTGATGGAGCACCAGAAATTCTGGTGGCAAGCTGTTCCACTGGTTAATTGTCCCCACTTTTAGGAAGTTTCTCCTTAATTCCAAGTTGCTTCTCTCTTTGATGAGTTTCCATCCATTGTTTCTTCTCCTGCCTTCTGGTGCTTTGGAGAATAAGTTGACCCCCTCTTCTTTGGGGCAGCTCCTCAAATACTGGAAGACTGCTATCATGTCATCCTTAATTCTTCTTTTCTTTAAAAAAGAATGGCATCCAATTTTGGTAGATGCCCAAAAGTGGAGAAATGAGGACCAAAAATACATAGAAATATCAGTACAGGTATTTCTCAACTTATAACCATTCATTTCCTGTATGTTCAAAGGTACAATTAGCACTGAAAAAGTTATTTACGTCCATTTTTCACGCTGATGACAATTGCAACATCTCTGTAGTTGACTTCCAACAAGCTAAGGTAGTCCTCGACTTACAACCACAATTGTGCCCAAAATTTCTGTTGCTAAGTAAGACATTCGTTAAGCGAGTTTTGTCCCATTTTACGAATTTTCTTGCCACATTTGTTAAGTGAATCGCTGCACTCAGTAACAACCCAGTGAATCTGGCCAGCGGTAGGATTCAGCCGGTCCAGACTGGTTTGTCCTAAATTGTGGCAGATTGGGTAAGCTTTACTAATAGCAGAGAAAATATCTCTTCTGCATTTTAATTTGGATGTGCCCTTCCACATTTACCTTTCTAGAAACAATTTAGTTCTTTGGAACTCGACGAATTGTCTACATCCACCTCCTAGAAGGATTATTGCAACGCACTCTATATGATTTTCCCCTTGGGGAATAGTGTAAGATTCACAATGAGGTGGTGTGAACAATTATGGGTGCACTCATTACACCAATATTCCCAATTATTTGCAGCGTTCCCTGCCCAACAACTAGATTTCACAATTTTTTCTGTATTCAGTATATTAAGAAGTGCCATCTGGAAGGACATAAGGAGTGTGCCTAGAAAAATTAACTGATTCGTTATTTTCCTCTAATAATTAGGTTATTATGAAGATTCTGCACATTATACAGGAAATCATTCAGGCCTAGGATTTCCTCCACTTTCATAAACATTAGCTTTGCATTGTTTAGAAAATGATCTTCTTTTTGTGGAGAGGTAAAGAAATACATATTGGAAATGCTGTTGGTATCAGCTGTTGTCCCAAGATTGTGTTTCTTGAAAGAGAAAAGAATAGAATATTAAATAAATATTGAGTTTTGGCTCTCTCAGATACAAAAAAATGCACCAAATATCTAGATAATAAATATCCCAATGAGGAGACAGTCCATTGTATCCCCAAAGTTATAACTTTCCTGTCTTATGAAGAACTTCTAGGCATCATTCTAGTTTCTTTTGCACTATTCTTGTTCCTAATTACAGGCCTTATTTTAATCATCTTCATTAAATACCAAGAAACTCCCCTTGTCAAAGCCAACCACCAGGACCTCTCCTACATCCTCCTGGTCTCCCTCCTGCTTTGCTTCTTGTCTCCTTTTCTCTTCATTGGTCAACCGAGGAAAGCCACCTGCCTTCTTGGACAAACGGTTTTCAGCATCATCTTCTCAGTAGCCATTTTTCTCTCTTGGCCAAAACCATCACGGTGGTGCTGGCTTTCCTGGCCACAAAACCAGGAAACTGAGTAAAGAGATGCTTGGGGAAGAGCTTGGCCAACTCCATCACCCTTTCCTGTTCTGCTGTCCAAATGATCATCTGCTCCATCTGCCTGGGGCTTTCTCCCTCATTCCCAGACTCTGACCTCCACTCCCAGCCTGGAGAGATCGTCCTGCAATGCAATGAAGGGGCTGTTGTCATGTTCTACATCACCCTCAGCTACATGGGCTTCCTGGCTACTCTCTGCTTCACGGTGGCTTTCCTGACCAGGAATCTGCCTGGGGCCTTCAACGAAGCCAAGCTGATCACCTTCAGCATGCTGGTCTTCTGCAATGTCTGGGTGACTTTTTTGCCTACCTATCTGAGCACCAAAGGGAAATATATGGTGGCTGTGCAGGCCTTCTCCACCCTGGCCTCCAGTGCTGGTCTGCTGGGATGGGGGCAGAGAGAGACAGAGAGAGAGAAGGAGGGAGGGAGAGAGAAGGAGGGACAGAGGGAAGGAGGGAGGGAGGTAGAGAGAGAGAGAAGGAGGGAGGGAGGGGGAGAGAAGGAGGGAGGGAGGAGAGAAAGAGGGAGGGAGGGAGAGAGAGAGAGAGAAGGAGGGAGGAAGGTAGAGAGAAGGAGGGAGGGAGAGAGGAGGGAGGGAGAGAGATGGAGGGAGGGAGAGAAAAGGAAGGAGGAAGGGAGAGAGAAGGAGGGAGGGAGAGAGGAGGGAGGGAGAGAGAGAGAAGGAGGGAGGGAGGGGGAGAGAAGGAGGGAGAGAGAGAGAGGGAAGAAGGAAGGGAGAGAGAGAGGGAAGGAGGGAGGAAGAGAGAAAGACGGAGGGAGAGAATGGCTGAATGTGGCCTCTCTTCCCACCTATCTGAGCACTAAAGGGAAATACATGGTGGCTGTGCAGGTCTTCTCCACCCTGGCCTCCAGTGCTGTTCTGCTGGGATGAAGTGAGAGAGAGAGAGAGAGAGAGAGAGAGAAGGAGGGAGGGGGAGAGACGGAGGGAGGGGGAGAGACGGAGGGAGGGGGAGAGAGAGAGAAGGAGAGAGGATGTGAGAGAGAGAGGGAAGGAAGGAGGGAGGGGGAGAGAGAAGGAGGGAGGGAGGGAGAGAGAGAAGGAGGGAGGGACGGAGAGAGAGAGAAGGAGGGAGGAAGGTAGAGAGAAGGAGGGAGGGAGAGAGAAGGGAGGGAGAGAGATGGAGGGAGGGAGGGAGGGAGAGAAAAGGAAGGAGGAAGGGGGAGAGAAGGAGGGAGAGAGAGAGAGGGAAGGAGGAAGGGAGAGAGAGAGGGAAGGAGGGAGGAAGAGAGAAAGACGGAGGGAGAGAATGGCTGAATGTGGCCTCTCTTCCCACCTATCTGAGCACTAAAGGGAAATACATGGTGGCTGTGCAGGTCTTCTCCACCCTGGCCTCCAGTGCTGGTCTGCTGGGATGAAGTGAGAGAGAGAGAGAGAGAGAGAGAGAGAGAGAGAGAGAGAGAGAGAGAAGGAGGGAGGGGGAGGGAGGGGGAGAGACGGAGGGAGGGGGAGAGATGGAGGGAGGGGGAGAGAGAGAGAAGGAGAGAGGATGTGAGAGAGAGAGGGAAGGAAGGAGGGAGGGGGAGGGGGAGGAGGGAGGGAGGGAGAGAGAGAAGGAGGGAGGGACGGAGAGAGAGAGAAGGAGGGAGGAAGGTAGAGAGAAGGAGGGAGGGAGAGAGAAGGGAGGGAGAGAGATGGAGGGAGGGAGGGAGGGAGGGAGAGAAAAGGAAGGAGGAAGGGAGAGAGAAGGAGGGAGGGAGAGAGGAGGGAGGGAGAGAGAGAGAGAAGGAGGGAGGAAGGGGGAGAGAAGGAGGGAGAGAGAGAGGGAAGGAGGAAGGGAGAGAGAGAGGGAAGGAAGGAGGGAGGAAGAGAGAAAGACGGAGGGAGAGAATGGCTGAATGTGGCCTCTCTTCCCACCTATCTGAGCACTAAAGGGAAATACATGGTGGCTGTGCAGGTCTTCTCCACCCTGGCCTCCAGTGCTGGTCTGCTGGGATGAAGTGAGAGAGAGAGAGAGAGAGAGAGAGAGAGAGAGAGAGAGAGAAGGAGGGAGGGGGAGGGACGGAGGGAGGGGGAGAGACGGAGGGAGGGGGAGAGAGAGAGAAGGAGAGAGGATGTGAGAGAGAGAGGGAAGGAAGGAGGGAGGGGGAGGGGGAGGAGGGAGGGAGAGAGAGAGAAGGAGGGAGGGAGGGAGAGAGAGAGAAGGAGGAGGGAGAGAGAAGGAGGAAGGGAGAGGGAATGGCTGAACGTGGCCTCTCTTCGTAGAGGCTCTCAGGAAAATTCCCTTCCTTTGCTTTGCTAGCGCTCCGTATCTCGACTCTTGTTCCTCAGCTTCTCTTTCACCCGGAGGTTGGAGATCTCTTCAGGACAAAAGACACCCTGGAGGTTCTCCAATGTCTGAAAGATACAGCGTAGATACTAAGCATCCGAGGTCTGGGGTATCCCCTCCAGCACCCTTCGAGGTAAGAGATGGGGTGCAGGAAGCCAGGGACTTTCAAGGTAGTAGCAGGTGTGACCTCATTCTCCGGAAAGTCTACAAGGTGAGGAAGGATGGAAGAAGGAGAAGACGACAACCATCAGAAAGAGGGTGAACTCAGCTACAGTGGCCTCTCCTGCAGAGAGATGGCTGCATCCCTGGAAGATCTGAAGGATCAAGAAGTCAAGAGATCCTCTTGGAGAACATCTGAAAGCAGAAGAAGAAGCAACTCAAGGAGAGAACCAGCCTAGACCTAAGGAGAAATTTCCTGACACTGAGAACAAGGAATCAGTTGCCTCCAGAGGTTGTGGGTGCTCCAGCACTGGAAGTTTCCAAAAAGAGACTAGACAGCCATTGGTCCAGAACAGTGTTGGGTCTCCTGCTTGAGCAGGGGGTTGGACTAGAAGACCTCCAAGTTCCTTTTCACCCCTGTTATTCTATGTTCTGTGGGCTTCTATGTGTTGGTCATTATCTCTAGTAGATTCGGAGAACTCCAGTGACCATGTTTAATTGCCCCTTTCTTTCCCTGCATCCTCCAGAAGAAGACCTTAGAGACCGTGTTGAGTCCGGTGGTCAAGTGCGCTGCTCACCCAGACAGGAGCTTTGTGAAGGAATCTCTGAGGACCATGAAGTTCCTCTTCTGGCACCTGAAGGTCCAGGGGTCTGGATGCAGGGCTGCCAATCGGATCCCCCTCCTGTTGAAATATTTCCCAGAGGGAAGTCAACCAAATCACGACAAACTGCTTTCCTCTCCCTCCTCTTCCTCCTCCACCTTCTCTTCTCCCTCTCTCCCACTCCCTCCCTCCTTCCTTCTCTCCCTCTCTCCCTTTCTCTCCCTCTTTCCCCCTTTCCCACTCCTTCCCTTCTCTCTCCCTCCCTCCTTCCTTCCTTCCTTCTCTCCCTTTCTCTACCCTCTCTCTTCTCTCCCTCTCTCTCCCACTCCCTCTCTCCCGCTTTCTCTCTCCCTCTCCCTCTCTCTCATAAAGATGGCCTGGGTACCATGTGCAGAATTCTAATTTTATCAAAAATGCTTAGAAATAGTTCAGCAATAATTGAATGAAGGTTGCCACTCTCGTCAACTCCGCCAAACCACACATCGGTCTAAAAAATTAATATATTTGTCCTGCCTTTCTTATTTTTATAAATAATTGCAGATTGCAGACCTCCCTAATGCTTCTCCTCCTACTCCGATTTCCTTCACAACAGCCCAGTGAGGTGGGTTGCACTGAGAGAGAGGGACTGGACCAAAGTCACCCAGCCGGCTTTCATGCCTGAGGCAGGACTAGAACTCACCGTCTCCTGGTGATTGGCCCCCAGTCACCCAACCGGCTTTCATGCGCAAGGAGGGACTACAACTCCCCTTCTCCCAGTGATTGGCCCAAAGTCACCCAGGTGGTTTTCATCCCAAAGGTGGGACTAGAACTCACCGGCTCCTGGTTTGTTGCCTGATGTCTTAACCACTAGACTAAACTGACTAGAGGGATTCTTCTTAGGAACAGCAGAGGTTCCATGCCACCATGAGGACTAGAAACCTTGCTGATTTGTGGGTTTGAGGATCAGAAATGGCAGTTTGTGGAAAGAGGAAATTATGATGTAGAAGGGGGCAAAATATAAATGCATTGATACGGTCAGAAGCCATTACCTTATCATCTTTCTTTCCCTTTTCTTTTCCTATTTATTTTTTCACTATCTACTATTTTCCTTTATTTTCCTTTATGGTTTTATCGGATAAAACTGCCTTTAATAACATGTATGTGTGTATAATAAAATATAATGTTATGCTATGCTATGTTGTACTATATAATGTAATGTTATATTGCATTGCATTCCATTGTTTTGTATTGTAATAATAGGATGGTAGAGTACAGTATAATAATACGATTTAGAATAATAAAATACAGTATAGTGCAATATAGTATAGTTTATAGTACGACACGATACAACATAATAAAATTTAGTATGTTATTGAAAATATTGTTATTGAGAACATGAGGACTAGAAACCTTACCAAGAAAGCAGGAAGCTATATAGTTCATTGGTTTGTTTGTTGCTTTGTTTTCTCCAGATCAATAGACTGTGCAGGTCTTCTCCATCCTGGCCTCCACTGCTGGGCTGCTGGGCTGCATCTTCATCCCCAAGTGCTACATCATCCTTCTGAGGCCAGACCTGAACACAAAGGAGCATCTTACAGCCAGAAGAAATGTAGAAATATGAGACTCGGGAATTTTGACATTCAAACTTTTCAAAACTTACGAAATGATCCAAACTGTTCTCCATACATGGAGAAGATGATTTTGCTTCAAATCATTAACAGATGGCGGAAAAATAGCGGCCCAATTGCACGATGCCCACTGAGTTCTTTTGAGCAGTCAAGGCATCGCATCTGTCCTTTACCCTTAGCCGATCTGAGGTCTGAAATTCCCCACCCAGTTATTTGAAACGTCACATCTGTGCAGTCTTGTGGGTATGCTAGAAATAATTGTGAGGGGTGTATGCAAGAATGCCATTATTTTAGTTTATCTGCAATTGGGATTGTTTGCTGTATAAGACTCAAGATCACAGCATCATCAGCAGAGGGAGAGTAGAGAGAGCTCTCCTCGCTAAATGAGGAAGAAGATAACCTGGATTATCCAACTGGACAATTAAATTATTATATAGAAGTGAAACAAGACAGGAACTTCAATATAGCCTCCCAAGATTTATAGAAAAGTTTTCTTGCAAAGTAGGTTGAATTTGGGTATTTAGTTTCTGTCTGACCCCAAAGCCATGCCATCGCTCGTTTCATCTTGCATAAAGTTTTCAACGACTCATCCTTTTGCCTTTCCCAGAGTTCTCCTTGGAACTGCCTTGAGCCACAGATGGATCCACCATCTGCACTGCCCATCTTGGAAAATCCTTTTTCTTTTAATCAGAAAACCTTTCTTTCCGATCAGAAGCCCATATGTTCAGATGGTCCACAATGCAAGTACAGCAGCCTCAGTCACCTCACCCTTTTTTTAGCCAACGAAAGAGGTCAACGTTTCTGTCAGAAAGATGGTTTTGACCTCACTCTATAAAGGAAATGAAGCCAAATATCTTCGCCTTTGCATCAGCCAGAGTTTCCTTTGCGCCTTGAAATTGTTTCTTCCACCGATTCAGTTTTGCCAAGATCTCCGCTAAAGAACTCCCAAGCGCTTCCCCATCGAGGGTTAGCAGCTCCTTCCTTTCAGGCTGGTCCCTTCCAAAGTCCCCGAGGACATCCAATCGTTCCCTGCCTCTTTTCCAGCCATTTCCCTTTGGGAGCCCCCTGACCTCAGCGGGGAGACTCCCGGGGTCTGCCTTTTTATCTCCATTTTGTTCTCTGATCTACAGTTACAGGGATACATTCACATACTCCTTGTTCTCATGTCTCCTATTTGTTTCCCCATAGAAAAGGTTCAAATAGACATCCTGGGTTGCTTGGAAAAGGCGGACTGGAAACCAAGGTCAATCCAACCGTTCCTTCCTCAGACTCCGCTCCTGGTTTTCTCTCCTCACCGCAGGGCTCTCCCCCCCCACCCGCAGCCCCCCCAGCATCAACGGAAAGAGGGAGGGGCCCTTGGTGGGAACTCATCTGATTGGCTGGCAGCTGCTCCCTCCTCTCCCCCCTCCCCCGCTGGGGCTTCTTTCCCAGGCCAGGCCTCAGGAAAGGCCCTTGAAGCCAGAGCAGAAGAGGCCAAGGAAACACAGCTCCTCCCTCACAAGCAGCTACGGCTAATTAGCAGCCTTTCAAGCAGTCCGTTGTAGGAAGCTGTCATCACCCAGCCAGCCCCCTCCCACAAGGAGGAAATATCCTGGGAAATATTGAAAAGGCAGAATATTTCCCTGGATGTGAAGAGGAAGAAACATGTTTTAAATTGAGAGTAGCTCCCTGTAGCTTCCTGCCCATCCCCCTTTGGCAATGGGCCATTAAAGCCTGAGCTTTCCATAATAGAGTTGTCCTCCCCTCCAGCTCCAGGGGGATGGGATTCAGGCAGGACAATGTTGGCCCTTTACCCAACTCCCCACGTGGCATCTGAGAACTCAACCAGACCTGGGTTCAAAACGCAGCCCAGAGAGTTGCCCCCCTGCATATGGCCCCATGGGAGCCTGACAACCCATCCGAAGACAGGCTCAGGATCAAAGGCCAGAGAGGGCCTAGAACCAGGGACTCCGCTTTCCTTCTTCTCCACCAACAGTGAAGCACGTGGTCCCCTTCTCTGTTCAGGACTCAGGCCATGTGGTCCTGGCCACCATTGAACCATCTTTCCAAGCAGCCTTCGGTGTCTTTTTCCCCACTTGGAGCCGAACCCAGGAGGACATTTCTTCCAACGCAGTTAGCGCCTCGTTTTCCAACTGCTCCCCTCCACTCTGGGGACCCCTGCTCTAGATGGACCCCAAATTCCCTGGCCAGCTTTAGCCGTCCCTCTCAGTGCCTGTACGAGCAGCCTCCAGTGCAGCCTTTCCATTCCAGCTGGTTTTCACAGGCAGTGGCAAGGGCAGCTACAGCTGGCAAAGACCCACCGTCCTCCATTTTGTGGCTCTTTCCTGAGGTGATTTTTTTTTCTCTCCCTCCATTTCCTCTCCGGCCTGCAGTCAGGGAAGGTTCCCCAAAGGGGGAGAGGTTGGGGGCAGAGGGGGCGGTTGGGGAGGGAGAAAGGCTGGGCGGCCCCTCCCGGTTCTTTTGGGATAGTTCCAGAGACTCCCAGGGCTGGAGGGACCCCAGAGGTCATCTAGTCCGACCCCTGCCCAAGCAGGAGCCCCTCTGCCCTCCCAGAGGTTTCCCTGAGACCTTCTCCCATCCCATCTTCTGTGGGCTCAGTTCCCATGGCAGCCTGGGAGGGCCTTCCCTACATCTCTCGCCCCCCATTTCCCCCCTTCTTTGATTCCCCAGACTTTGCCTGGGACTCTCGGGGTCTCTTTCCTGAGCTCTCAACCCCTCCTATTCACAGGGGCTCAGTTGTTGTGGGGGGGGTGAGGGGGTCACCTAGCATCTCCCCACAGCTGCCTCGAAGGCTGTGGCCCAACACAAAAGGCCCTGGAAGGTTTCCAGGGCTGCCATTCGACTGGGACATGTCGCCCAGCGGGATCCCCCTCCCCCCCCAAAAAAAGGTCTGCCTGAACTTAAAAGGTGAGAAATGTTTAAATGGCAATCTTGACTTTTTCTTTCAGACTCAAACTGATTTATTAGAGCTGAGGCCGGATGTAAACAAGATGCAGAATAAAAGAAGTATTCTATTCTTGGGGGTGTGCAGTAATAAATATAATGGAATATAAAAAATAATTAGGGAAGACGCTGAGCTTCTCAATCAGAAAGGTCGGCAGTTCGAATCCCTAGCACCGTGTAACGGAGGGAGCCCCCCTGACCTGCCCCAGCTTCTGCCCACCTAGCCCTTTGAAAGCACGTAAAAACGCAGGTAGAAAAATAGGAACCAGCTTTGGGGGGAGGGGAACAGCGTTCTGTGCGCCTTTGGGGCTTAATCATGCCGGCCACATGGCCACGGAGACGTCTTCGGACAGCGCTGGCTCTTCGGCTGTGAAACAGAGATGAGTAGCGCCCCCTAGAGTGGGGAAGGACTGGCACAGATGTGCGAGGAGAACCTTCACCTTTATAAACATAATTAAGTGTGCTTCAAGTAAAAACCCTAAGAGGGCTAAGTTCTCTCTGTTCTTCTCAATTTACAGAAGGCAACAAAAATGTCATAAAATGATGAGCTCCAAGTGAAGAAGAAGAAGAAGTGCAGAAAAACGCCCACCTAATTGCAGAAAAGGAAGAGCTCTGGAAAGATTTGGAAGAAAGACTAAGCAGGTGAAAACTTTGAGATAGCAGCCCTGAAGTTCCCTTCCACAATTGCATATTAAATTCTGGTAGGTAGGACAAAAGGAAAAAAAAATAGCTCTGAAGTGTCAGAAAAATAATTTGGGGTTCCAACTTGAGCTGGGATTGCAGAAGAATAAATAAAAATGAAATCCATACAGCTGGGAGGAAAAGAGAATTCTTCATTCCCAATCGCAGAGAGGTTTGCCTACGGCAGCAGCTAGTACCTTGCCCTGGAGGTGTGTAGGTGCTGATGCTAGTGTGACACTTGAGCGTTGTGGGGACATGCTGACCCCAGAGAAGGGGTTGATTAAGCCAAGTGATATGGATTTGGTCTCTTCCTTGGGACTGTAAGCGTTATGGCTACATTGTGCTGAGTTTGGTGTCTTTGCTTGTGGGGGTTTACAGTTTGAAAGAAATGCTTCATTAATGTTTAAAGGATTTCGGAGGCTGTTCATAAGTTTGTGCAGACCTGCCTCATTTAACGTGTGATTCCCTGTACAATATTTCTAACACAGTTATAAGATTGATAAATTCTCCCCACGGGCCCTTTCTTTTCTTCAGCTTCTTCCCCAAGGGCTCCACCGCCATTTCGCCCACCTTTCCTCCTCCTCCTCTTCCTTTTCCTCATCCCTTTGTTGCTTCCAGCCCAACAGCCTCTTCCCAGCATTGAGGGAGAAGGGAGAAGTTCCAGGGCTGCTAAAATGAAGCAGGACCAGCAGGGCCTGAGTGGTCCAACTTCCTCCTCCTTCTGGAAATCATTGTCATGTCTCTCTTTTGAGAGTTTGACGCATCAATTTTGAATCAATATCACAGATTTTCAAACAGTAAAAGTAAGATTGTCCTTGCTGCAAATCATTATATTTGTATCCACTCTATCAATTACAATAAATCATAGCTCTGCATCTTATCACAAAATGATTTTTTTTAAAGCTAGGAAATCTTTTTCAATAAAGTTGGGGGGTTCATCTTTCTGATATTTCTTCTTCCAGAAATGATAAATTTAAGAATACCTGCAGAACTTTCTATAAATCTTTATTTTCACATTTTTTGCAGCCATCATCATTTGCTCCATGTTGGAAATGAGACTTTTAAGGGATTCACAATGTTTCCACAATGCCAGCACAATTCAACTGCTGTGAGGATCAGTCCCCTGGGTGGGTGTCTATATTAAGTTTAATAATACTGGTAGCCCTTGACTTAATGACCACAATTGAGTACCCAGTTGTTAACTTCAGTTTTGCCCCATTTTGCAACCTTTCTTGCCACAGTTGTTAAGTTCAACTTTGTAGTTGTTAAGTTAGTAACACCGTTAAGTGAATGTGGCTTCCCCATAGATTTTGCTTGACAGAAGGTCGTAAAAGATGATCAAGTGACCCTCCCGGACACTGCTTGTCAGAAATGCCTGCCAGTTGCCAAGCATCTGAATTTTGATCACGTGACCATGAAGATGCTGCAATGGTCGTAAGTATGAAAAACGGTCATGAGTCACTTTTTTCAGTGTTATATCTTTGAATGGTCACTCAACAAATGGCTGGAGGGAGGGTGGATCCGTCAAAGATGTCTTGAACTCGATGGACGAGAGAGAAACATTGGAGCCACATTCACTTAACAACTGCAGTGATTCACTTAACAAGTGTGGGAAGACAGGTTGCAAAATGGGGCAAAATACACCTAACAAATGTATCACTTAGCAACAGAAATGTTGGGCTCAATTGTAGTCATAGGTTGAGGACTACCTATACTCCATACATTGTATCTGTGTTCTGAAGGCCTAGAAAAGATCCTAACATTATAGGACAAGCCAGACCTTTGGAAGGTGCCACCTGAGTTCTGCAGGAAATTCCCTTCACTTATACCCACACATCTATCAACTGTTAAATGCTAGAAAATGATAATATTCATTTACTGTATCAATAATACCATCTTGGTTGCCTCCAGGTAAGCAGCTTGGTTTGTGGTGGTCCCGGAGGTCCTTTGTGGAGAAGTTGCAGAAGCAGGGCTGCCCCAATGGAGGTTATGGAGAAGCTGCTGAACTATGGGGCCCTTGGTGGGAGGATCATGAAAGGACTATGGAATGATCGGCCCAACCATTTCGGACTCAACATCAAGACAACTGGGTACTGTCACCAGCCCTGGAATGCTTACAATCCATGGAGAAAACCTAAAGAAGGTGGACATTTTTCAGTATCTGGGATCCCACCTCCAGGGCAAAGGTGTTCTGACCTCGGCTTCCTTAAAAAGCATGAAGCAAAGTCTGGGTCCCAGCAAAACCTCTCTTTTTTACACAACTGTGAAGTCCTTTCATTCACAGTCAGCCAGGCTTGGCAAACAGTCTTTCAGAGGAGTATTTATCAACACGAACCTTATCTCGCTGGGAGAGCTGCCAGATAATTAGTTTCCAAACACAGGGCAAGGCAATCCATGACCCAAGGACATCATCAGTGCTAGGGAATGTGATGTGTGCTCCCTGCTTCTTTGGGGCAAGCTACTGTGTATAAACAGAGAGCAAACGTCACTCCCTTCTAGCACTGATGATGTTCCCTAGTTGGGTCATGAAAGATCTGCAAAGAAAACCACCAAGCTCAGAGAACAATAGTTGGTCCTTAACTTACAACCTCACCTGAGCCCAAATTTTATGTTGCTGAGCAGGACATTTTGTAAATGGATTTGGCCCCATTTTACGACCTTCCTTGCCACCGCTGTTAAGCAAATCACTGCAGATGTGAAGTTAGTAACACGGATGCTAAGTGAATATGGCTTCTCTAGTGACTTTGCATGGCAGAAAGTTGCAAAAAGGGGATCACGTGACCTTGGGCACTGCAACTGGCAGGAGTACATGCCAGTTGTCAAACAGCCGAATTTTGATCACGTGACCACAGGGATGCTTCCTGTGTGTGAAAAACGAAATCCCTTTTTTCAGTTGAAAGCTATTTGTTATAACTTCCAACAGTCAGTAAATAAATGTTCTGACCCAGCTCCCCAAACGCCACAAACCCTCTGACTGTTAGCGTTCTAAATACCATGTATGAAATAAATCATTGTCCAAGGCAGAATCATCCTTAAAGTTCCCATTTATTCATACAGGCAAGTTAGCACGTCTATGGAATTCCAACTCTAATGTTTTTCTTGGAATTCCACCCAGTTCAAAGTTCATGATCTATCCCCACACCCCATAATCCATCACATGTTCCAATCATCATCTTCCATGCTGGCATCTACACCCCTCTGCTTCCAGTCAGGTGTCGAGGTGCGGAGACAAAAGATGACCTTGGCTTCTATAAAAGAATGATAACAATACATTCCACAATCCTACTCCTTTCTATTCCCCCCTCCCAACTACTACACTACTAAAACATAGGAAATTATTAAAAAGTGTGGCAGGCCAAAGATCCTAAAAGCACTATAACTACAGGCCTGACACTGACCTTAACTCAAAGACTCCTTTATTAGCAGCGCCAGCAGCCCCGGCAAAAATCTCACCGCAGATAAACGGTGATAAATCAAGGATGACCAACCTCTGGAAAGGGGTTGTTTACTTGCCATTCCAGAACAAGGAAGAAAATCTATGCTCTTCATCTGGACAACTGTTCTCATAATTTGGGGCAGGGATTTTCCTTCCGTTCATATCATCTCCAGATCATACAATCTGGATGGTCCTCCTTAGGTGCTTCGTGTCTGTCCCAGCTAGAAAAGTCCAATAAATGACTATGCATCCTGACGCAGAAGGGAGACCAACCCTTCCCTTGGAAACACAGAAAAAGCCCTTCCTTCCTCTGCTCGTTCACTATATCACAACTTCTTTTATGTTGTTCTTGTTGTTCTTCTTGTCCATGCAGATTCCTGCAAAGGGAAAATAAGTGGATTGCCGGCCATAAAAGAGAAGTCAATACATAAAGGCACTTCCAAGGTCTTCTCTAAAGATAAGGTAAATATGCTGAGGTTTAACACTTTTAAGGCCCCAGTTGTCTTAGACGCAACGTCAGAAGAGGACAACTCGCTGTGGCCAACTCACCGCTACCCACGAGCCACAGACAACTGGCTGCCGATTAATTCAACAATTTCATTCCCATGTTAAAAATCATTTTGACGTTGTTTTTCATGTTTCAATTTGTCCCTCCTTTGCCGTCTTTTCTTTGATGCTTCTCTTCCATTATTTTACGACATTAGGCAGACAAATGAATAATAGAATTACAGACTCGGAAGGAAGCCTTGGAGATCTTCTAGTCCAACCCCTTGCTCAGGCAGAAAACCCTTTAGCATTTCAGGCAAATGGTTGTCCAATCTCTTCTTAAAAGCCTCCAGTGATGAAGCACCTACAACCTCTGGAGGCAAACTGTTCCAGTGGTTAATTGTCCTCACTGTTAGGAAGTTCCTCCTTAGTTCTAGCTTGGTTCTCTCCTTGATAAGTTTCCATCCGTTGCTTCTCGTCTTGCCTTCTGGTGCTTTTGAGAATAGGTTGACCCCCTCTTCTTTGTGGCAACCCCTGAGATATTAGTGTAACTGTGGCTCCCGGGTGAGTTGGCCACGGCGAGTAAGCCATGGTTAGTTGGCCGTGCCAAGAGCAGTAAGGTGTCCCAGTCCACCAAGGAGAACTAATGCACTTAAAAAGATAAAGCTGCAAGATTTTGACAAAAATCATAAAGCATTTCAGACCCCCAAAAGGAATTAGCAAAGAAACCTATGGGGGTGTGGGATGGGGGGGGGGCTTAAAGTAGCTTTTGGAGAAGGAGAAGAGAAGGAGGAGAAGAAAAGAGGAGGAGGAGGAGGAGAAGAAGAAAAGAGGAGGAGAAGAAGGAGAAGGAGAAGAAGAAGAAGAAGAAGAAGAAGAAGAAGAAGAAGAAGAAGAAGAAGAAGAAAGTCAAAATGGCAATTATTTACTTATTAGATTCACATGCTGCCCATCTCCCCCATCAGGCCCCTCTGAACAACTTTCCCAGCTGGCTTCCGAATAGAAAAGTCAGTGGGGGAAGTTGAATTCGCTTAATGGCCGTGTGATTCGCCTTAACAATTGCAATGATTGGCTGCACAATTGTGGCAAAAATGAAAAGCTCCAAAATCCGGTGCCAGCGATTTCGCTTGTTCAGCTACAAAAATGTTGGTCTTGATTGTGGTTGCAAGTCGAGAATACCTTGTAAATGGGAGAAGGTCAGAATTTGTCCATCAGCGTATAGCT
>NW_028113375.1:0-18052 GCF_964273705.1 Natrix helvetica | reverse complement strand
CTCTTCTTCGGAATCCCATTTGCCACCAGAACCCTGGAATTCCTCATGAAGCACCTGGTCCACATGGCATCGTTCAGTTCCCAGACCAACATGCACGCCCGGAATCTGGCCATCGTCTGGGCCCCCAACCTGCTCAGGTAAGAGAGGCGGCTTCCGATCTGGACCCCCTTGGGGTCCTTTTGCGTGGGGGGGCCAAGCCTGAAGGCCTTCCCTCGCGAAAGCCATGAGCTGGCATAAGTTATCCTCCCGCCGCCCCCGCCGCCCCTCCTCGCACTTAGTTGCTTACCTGAGGGAAGGAGCAAGTTGCTGGAAGACGAAGCGCAACAAAACGAAATGAAGGGAGGACCCGCCGTGCTTTGAAACAAGTATTAGAGGTGGGCGGGTCGACTCCAGCCTATCAGTGAGCGGTGGGCTGGGCTAGTTTAGTGCGGAGGGGCGGTGGAGCGAGCGAGCTGCGAGGGAATGGGCAGGGCGAGCGAGCGAGAGGGCCGGGGCAGGCGTTCCAGAACTTACTTCCGCGTCCACCAGTGGAACCTCTTCTAATCGGTTTGGTAGATTTGACGAACCAGTTCTACCGACCCAGTGCGAACCTGTAGGAACCCACCTCTGATATGTATATACCTTCACCATACCTATAAATACATAGAGAGGTTGGTGGCCTAGAGGTGGAGCTCTCACCTCACAATCAGGAGGCTGTGAATTCAATCCTAGGTAGAGACTGATATTTTTCTCTCTGGGCACACTGAGAAACTATCTGCTGCGAACTCCTCATTGGCAACAGGAAGGGCATCCAGCCAGTAAAACCCTCTGCTAGCTCCATTCAGTTGCCCAGACTCCACCCCCACAAGGGATTACGGGGTCATTAAAAGAACATGGATGATGTGTATAAATTCATAGAAATGTTAATCACTGCCCATCTTGAATACATGCTTTCCTGCTATGCTTATTTATTTCAGTCCAAATATTTCATCTGTGACCATCCCAGGTGGAACCAAAATCCTTGGTTTTTGTGGTTTTGAAGTACTGTATTTTTCGGAGTATAAGACGCACCTAGCTTTTGGGGAGGAAAACAAGAAAAATAAATCTATCTCTGCCTCCCAAGAATTTGCCTCCTTGCAGTAAACAGCAAACAGTGTGTTTCGGTTTCAGTTTAGCCTGATTAGCACAAGAAAAAAAAAACTGTCTCTGCCTCCCAGCAATTTGCCTCCTTGCAGCAAACAGCCTGTTTCAGTTTCAGTTTCAGTTTAGCATGATTAGCACAAGGGGGGTGGGGGGAATCTGCCTCTGCCTCCCAGCATAGGATCACAGTTGAGATATCTATCGTTAAGTGATACGGTCATTGAGTGAATCGTGACCAATTTTATGAACCTTTGAACTTTACGCAAGAGTCATAACTGCAGGAAGTCCCAAAGGTGTTTTTTTTTCAAGAGGCAACTGGAAATTCTTGTTTTTTTCTTTGAAGACATTTCTTCAGCTTCTTGGATGAGAATTGACCATCCAATCAGAGCTGAAGAAGCTTCTTGGATGAGAAGTGAAACTTCTTCAAAGAAAAATCAGGAAAGTGCAGTTGCCTCTTGAAAAAAAAAAACACCTTTGGGACAACCTGGATGACAGAGAAGCTCCATGGACATAACAGTCATAGGTCTCTTTTGCAGCCCCGTCGTAACTGTGAACAATCATTAAACAAAGGGTCATAAATCAAGGCTTCTCTGCAGCTAAGCCTGGATGAAGATGAAGCTAATAAGAACAAAAGGAAATACAAATTGACGATGTCGGCCGCATATAAGGAGAATAACTACAAAATGTTTTATAGGTGGCATTTATAAATTGCTGGAAATGCAATCATCAACAAGGGACCTTCTACCACATGTGGTGGACATGTCCCAAAGCTAGGGAGTACTGGGGAAAAAAATCCAAAAATGGTTGGAGGAAATAATGGAACAAAAAATGATATGATATTATTCCTTCTAGGAATAATAAAAGAAAAGATGAATAAATTCAATATATTATGCTTCACATTATTATTGCAGCCAGAATTACATTCGGCCAAAATTGGAAACAAAAAAACGCTCCCTCAGACACAGAGATTATTTTTAAAAAGGTGCTAAATGCACGGAAATGGATAAATTCACAATGGAACTAAGGAATAGAGAGGAAACAGTATTGCAAGACATGGAATAGGTGGTATAATTGGCTTGAAAAGAGATGTAAAATCAATGCACAAATGAATACATAGAAAATATAATAAAAGGAAATGGTATACATTTAAAGAGTAACAGGTGTAAATGTTGTATATATAATATAAATGAGTGACTATGAAATAAGGAGGTATGTGTATAAAACAAGAGGCCTTAGAATGGAAAATTTGAAAGCAGGAAAAGAAAATGACGATAACATAAAGCTGTAAAAGTGCAATTGTGATTTTAATGTTTAAAAAACGTTGGATAAAAATTATTTTTAAAAAAAAGAAGAGAAGGGGGGTTTCCTTTGTCCCTTTGATCTTCTTCTCCCGATGCCTCCATTTCTTCTCTGCTCCTTCCCAGGTCCAAGGACATAGAAGCTTCTGGTTTTAATGGCACTGCAGCCTTCATGGAGGTCCGGATCCAGTCCATAGTGGTGGAATTCATCCTGACCCACGTGGAACAGATATTTGGAAATGCTCCCCTGTGCGGTGAGTCCTTTGGCTCTTCCCCACAACGTCCTTGCAATGTCAGAGAAAGGGGGGGGGATTAAAAGACCCCATATCATTCTGTACAAAATGGCTCGCCAATCTCTTCTTTAAAATCTCCAGTGATGGAGCACCCACAACTTCTGGAGACAAGTCCATCCACTGATTAATTGCTCCAACTGTCAGGAAAGTTCTCCTTATCTCCAGGTTGAATCTCTCCTTGGTCAGTTTCCATCCATTCTTCCTTCTCTGGCCTTTGGGTGCTTTGGAGAATAGCTTGACCCCCTTCCTCCTCTCTGTGGCAGCCCCTCAAATATTGGAAGACTGCTATCCTGCCTCCCCTGGTCCTTCTCTTCCCTAGACCAGCCAGGCCCAGTTCCTGCAACCGTCCATCGTCTGTTTGAGCCGCTTGCTTCTTGTCCTGCCTTCAGGGGCTTTGAGGAATACATTGACTCCCCCTTCTCTCTGTGGCAGCCCCTCAAATACTGGAATACTGCTATCATGTCCCCCCTAGTCCTTCCCTTAGTTAGACTAGACACATCTAGTACCCTCAACTGTTCATCCTATAGCCAACACCCTAGATGATAGGCTCAAGATCGAGATGGATCTGGACAGACTTGAACCCTGGGCCCTAGCTAACAAAATGAAATTCAGCGTAGAGAAAAGTAAAGTCCTACACTTAGGCAAGAAAAATGAAAAGTAGACATATAGACTGCATGAAAGAAGGGTTAAATGCAGTGACTGGGAGAGGCATCTTGGAGTCTTAGTGGGCAACCAGCTAAATAGGAGCCAGCAGCCAAAAAAACCCAATGCCATCCTAGGCTGCCTCAACAGAGGGGTAGTTATCAAGATCATGGAAAGGGTTAGTACGGCTTTATAAGATCACCCTCGGATTTTAATCATCATGAGGCTTTCAAGAAGATATTGCAGAGAAGAGCAATAAATTGGATAATGGTCTGGAGCCTAGATCATACAGATACAGATTAACAGAGTTGGAAGGGACCTTAAAGGCCATCTAGTCCAACCCCCCCAGCCAAGCAGGAGGTCCTACACCCTTTCTGACAGAGGGCAGTTCAGTCTCTTCTTGAAAGCCTCCAGGGATGAAGCTCCCACAACTTCCAAAGGCAACTTCTGCTCCATGTTCTCCCTGTCAGGAAATTCCTCCTTATTTCCAGGTTGAATCTCTCCTTGATCAGTTTTCATCCATTCTTCCTTCTCTGGCCTTCAGGGGCTTTGGAGAATAGCTTGACTCCCTTCCTCCTCTCTGGGGCAGCCCCTCAAATATTGGAAGATGCTCTCCTGCCTCCCCTGGTCCTTTTCTTCCCTAGACCAGCCATGCCCAGTTCCTGCAACCGTCCATCGGATGTTTTACCCTCCAATCCCTCATCATCCTGGTTGCTCTTCTCTGCACTCTTTCTGGAGTCTCAACCTCTTTCTTTATAGTCAGGTGACCAAACCTGGATGCAGGACTCTAGGTGCGGCCTTACTAAGGCTTCATAGAGTGGTATTAGTACCTCCCTTGATCTTGATCGTATCCCTCTGTTGATGCAATTTAGGATTCCATTGGGGTTTTTGGCTGCTGGCTCCTATTTAGCTGGTTGTCCACTAAGACTCCAAGATGCCTCTCCCAGTCACTGCTATTAAGCCTGGTTTGACCCAGTCTCTATATGTGTACTTTGGGTTTTTCTTGCCTAAGTGTAGGACTTGACTTTTCTCTACCTTGAATTTCATTTTGTTAATTAGGACTCACTGTCCAAGTCTGTCAAGATCCATCTGGAGCCTGAGCCTATCTTCTAAGGCAGGGGTGTCCAAACTTGGGAACTTTAAGACTTGTGGACTTCAACTCCCAGAATCCTCCAGCCAGCATGGCTGGCTGGGGGATTCTGGGAGTTGAAGTCCACAAGTCTTAAAGTTCCCAAGTTTGGACACCCCTGTCCTAAGGTGTTGGCTATAGGATGAACAGTTGAGGGTGCTAGATGTACTAAAGGTGATAAATATTTCTAGTCTAACTAAGAGAAGGATTGGGGGGGGGGACATGAGAGCAGTCTTCCAATATTTGAGGGGCTGCTGCAAAGAAGAAGAGGTCAAGCTAATCTCCAAAGCCTCTGAAGGCAGGACAAGAAGCAACAGGTGGAAACTAATCAAGGAGAGAAGCAACCTAAAACTAAGGGGAAATTTCCTGACAGGTGGAGAAATTAATGGAATGGTTTCCTTCCAGGAGTTGTGGGGGCTTCATCACTGGAGATTTTAAAGAAGAGACTGGACAGCCATTTGTACAGAATGATGGCTTAAAACCCTAAACCTTAAATCTTCAGCTTAAACAGGGGTTTGGACTAGATGACCTCCAAGGTGCCTTCCAACTCTGTTATTCTGTAAGGGTCTCCTGCTTGAGCAAAGGGGGCTGGACTAGATGACCTCCAAGGTGCCTTCCAACTCTGTTATTCTATAAAGGTCTCCTGCTTGAGCAAAGGGGGCTGGACTAGAAGACCTCCAAGGTCCCTTCCAACTCTGTTATCCTGTAAGGGTCTCCTGCTTCAGCAAAGGGGGCTGGACTAGATGACCTCCAAGGTGCCTTCCAACTCTGTTATTCTGTAAGGGTCTCCTGCTTGAGCAAAGGGGGCTGGACTAGATGACCTCCAAGGTGCCTTCCAACTCTGTTATTCTGTAAGGGTCTCCTGCTTGAGCAAGGGGGTTAGACTAGATGACCTCCAAGGTGCCTTCCAACTCTGTTATTGTATAAAGGTCTCCTGCTTGAGCAAAGGGGGGCGGACTAGAAGACCTCCAAGGTCCCTTCCAACTCTGTTATCCTGTATAAGTGTACCTAAATCCAGATCTTCTTTGTCATCATTCCTAGGTGGCACCCGTGAGGCCATCAGGAGATCCATGCTAGCTATGTCACCAGTGGTCCTACCTGAGTATTACACGCCCTACAATGTGCCCACGATGCTGAACCAGGGGGATGGGCCTCCCCAGATGAGACCCTACCACACCATCATCGATCTCGACGAAAGCAAGTAAGCGTCTATCTCTTCTGTCTTCTTCGGCTCCCTCCAAGGGAAGAGCAGTTTCTCCTAACCCAGGTCTCTTCTCAACGATGGTCCTACTGTAGCAAACATCTAGAGAAGCCTTGGAGGACCACCCTGGTTTTGTCTAATTTGCAAGGGGAGGGATCCCCAGAAAGATTGGCAGAAATGTCCAAAGATAAGTCAACCAAGGCCAAAGGAATTTAAAAGAATACAATAAATTTTGTAAACTAAAATGTCGATAGCTCACAAAGATGACTAGGTGCATTAGATTATATCATTAGATATCAAGACATTTTATCAGAAAAGGGAGAATTAAAAAGGAAACAAGAGTCAGAAGAACAAGGGATAGATACGGTTTGGTATGCAAAGTTGCAAATACAATCGAGAGATGAAAAAGATGCAAAGCTTTATGATTTCAATTTGGAGTTGACAGAATTGGATGAAATACTCACAGGAACAGAAGAGCAAATGATTAAAAATTATATAATTATTTACTTCGTGGTAAGTTCTTTCACACAAGAACCCATGACAGTTAAAACCTCCAATAATTGTTTTTTCAAGCAAAGGAATAAGGATTTTTACGTCCCCAGGGGATCAAGTTGGGGTGATCTATATTGGAAATGTTTCTTTCAGTAGAGGGAGACCTCGGCTTAGGACAGGGGTGTCCAAACTTGGCAACTTTAAGACTTGTGGACTTCAACTCCCAGAATTCCCCAGCCTCTGCTGGCTGGGGAATTCTGGGAGTTGAAGTCCACAAGTCTTAAAGTTCCCAAGTTTGGACACCCCTGAGTTAGAAGAAGAAGTAAAAGAAACAATGATAGCATGGGCAAAAAAAATTGGATATACGATAGAACTTGAGAAGAGGCAGCAATTATGGGAAAGGAATTATAAATTAACAATGGCAACATCGTATAAAGAGAAATTTGTATCAAATGTTTCATAGATGGTATATGTCACCAGAAAGATTGGCAAAAAATGTTTAAAGATAAACGAACCAACTGTTGGAAGTGTCACCAGACGCCAGGATCGTATTATCATTTGGGACGGACGTGTGCAGAGGCCAAAAAATACTAGTGATTTAAAGCTGGAACTGTTTTTGTTGGGTATTTTACCAGAGAAATATAGTAAAGAAAATGTATATTTAATTATTCATGGAATAACTGCCGCTAGAATTGTATTTGCACAAAATTGGAAAATGGAAAAAAACTCCCTCAGAGGGAGAGGGAATTTAAAAAAAACATCTGACTGTGCAGAAATGAACAGATTAACGTTGGCAATGAAAGATAAGGAAGAAGCAGAGAATTATAAGCTCTGGGGATGTTTTTATCCCTGGCTAAAAAATGAATAAAGACAAAAAGAAACAGAAAGAATAATTTGGAAAAGAACGTAGAATTATAGCAGAGGAGTTGAATTAAAAGGCAATTAAAATGGAAAGGTAAAGGTAAGATTAAAAATAGATTTAAAATGGTGTAACTGATTTAATACATTTAAATATGGTGACACAAAGATTGCACCCAGATGACACACTGTAAGATTAATGATGTAAGAGTGGTTATGGAAAAATAAAAATTTTAAAAAAACTTTTTTTTAAAAAAGGGGGGAGGGATCCCCAGGGGTGTCGATCCATCCCCTCTCCTAGGAGGGTCAGCCTTAACCTCCTGCTCACCCACCACATTTAGGCTGAGCTTCCACCTCTCATCCTGGCACCATGGTTGACAGTCAGCCCCCCACCATCACCATTGTCCATATAACTGTTAACTGCTCCAGCCATGATCAGCGCCAGGTTCTAAGCTCATTTTGGACAAAAGGCCACCCAGGCAACCTAACAGCTCTTCGCAAGGCCACGAGGTTGGTCCTTGCATCACCACTTCCCTCCTCGCCCTCAGCCAGGTGAATTGCCATTTGGCAATGCAGCTCCTTACCTTCCTGCTGTCCACTAAGGTCCGCCACCTTCCCTGGCAGCAGCTTAAGTGATTTGAATTCCAACATTTGGAGTTTCTAGTCTAGTTTTTCTCAAGGCACGATGGAGGCAAATATCTAAGGAGCAATTTCTTTGTTTTATTGTTAAATGTATTTGCCACCTGTTAGATACTTGTTCTAACTACATTGGTTTCCACCAAGGTCCTCTGTTCCGGCAGGAACAGAGGTTTAATCCTATTGGTCGAAGGGTCTGACAGCTCCCTATAAAAGATCTGCTGTCAGACCCAACCTTCGTCTGGATTGTTCCCACTTGTGGTTTCCCAATCTAACGCCACCTGTGTATGATCTTGGCATTCTCCTTTCCCAATTTTGAACTGGTATGTAATCCTTCCTTCCTCTCTTCCCCCCTCTATTTCTCTCCTTCCTTCCTTCCTCCTCCCCCCTCCCTCTTTTTCTTCTCTCCAACTTGTCTTTCTTTTCTTTCTTTCTTCCTTCCTTCCTCTTTTTTCTTTTTTCCAACCTGTCCTTCTTTTCTTCCTCCCTCCCTTCCTCCCTCCTCTCCTTTTTTCCAAACTCTTTCCTTCCTTCCTTTTTCCCTCCCTTCCTTTTTTTCTTTTTCCCAACTTGTCTTTTCTTCCGTCCTCCTTTCCTTTTTTCCAACCTGTCTTTCCTTCCATCCTCCCTCCCTCCCTTCCTTTCTTTCTCCCTCCCTCTCCCTCTCCTCCTTTTCCTTTCTTCCACTCTATCTTCCCTTCCTTCCTTCCTCCCTCTCTCCCTCTCTCCTTTCATGTTTTCCAACTTGTCTTTCTTTTCTTCCTCCCTCCCTTCCATCTCATGAAGCTGAAATAATGCCTGGAATGCGTAGGACCTCCTTCCACAGGCAGTGCGTTGGGACTAGAAGACCTCCAAGGGTCCCTGGGGGCAGCCTCACCAGCTTCCTCTAAATGCCCGGCTTTCCCCCTCAGCCTCCTTTGTAACCTGAATCCCGCCTCTTTTCAGAAGAAAAGGGTCTGTCAAGGCCAAGAAATGGAGGTCCTTCTTCAACCTAGGACGATCCAGCCACGACTCCAAACGCAAGTTGAATAAGGCGGAAGAGAAAGGTAAGAGGCAGCTGGTCCTCGCCCAGACAAAATCCATGCATGCATCGAGCAGAGCAATCTGCACCACACACAGGGGTGGGATTCAGCAGCTTTGGACCAGTTAAGGCAAACCGGATGTTAATTGTAATCTGGTTTCCCGAACCCAGAGGTGGGTTCCTTCCAGTTTGGCTGAAGCGGTAGCGGTATGGAGGCCTGGATTGCTGGAATCGGCAGCGACCCAGGCCTGCCACACCCCCAAACCGGTTCCCCGGTCAGCGTCATTGGTGCCACCATCTTGTTTTGTAAGTTCTGCGCATGGACATAAACAATTTTAATTGAACTGTGCATGGGCGCGCACAAGCGAACAGGCAGTAAAGCCAGCCAGACCCCACTCCTGGCCGAACCGGTAGTTGCAAGGACTGGCTGGCCCCGCCCATCCCACCCAGCCCCTCCCAGGAATCTCCATGGGGTCCATTTTGGATGCCAGGGAAGTGTGGGGCCCACGCAGAGGCTCTGGAAAGGCGAAAAATGGGCGTACCAGAAGTCTGGGCCCTTTTCTGGTCTCTGCAGACCAGGGGAGGCCCATTTTCGCCCTCCCGGAGGCTCAAAGGAACCCCCGGAGCCTGGGAAGGGAAAACACACACACACAAATAGGCCACACCCACCCAGCAACTGGGCAGAGAGCCAGTTGCTAAAATGTCGCTCGCCCCCCTGCCTCCCATGTTGTGGAGAAACAACACAGGTAGTTCCCCCTTCCCCAGTGTGAGGCTTGGGAAAAGCCACCATGATGGGGCAGGGATGGGTTTCACCTCTTTTTTACTACCGGTTCTGTGGGTGTGGCTTATTTTGTGGGCGTGGCTGGCTGCCGAGCACCCTGCTCATGAGTAAACTTGCTCACGAGTAAACTGCAGGTTAGAGGCAGATGTCAGATCCTGGCATGCTTGCTTGGCTGCTCATCCCCCACCCGCACCCCCCCGGAACTCGCAAGAAGCATTTTCACTAGCTTGACATGTACCGTATAACACTTCATGTCATCCCATGATAGGCTGATCTTGTTAACACACAATTTGCATATTCAGGAGGCATATTTCCCACATTATCATCGGTTTTCAGGTACCGTATTTTTCAGAGTATAAGACGCACCTTTTTCCCTCAAAAAAGAGGCTGAAAATCTGGGTGCGTCTTATACATCAGATACAGCATTTTTTTTGCCTCCTGAAACCCCGCCCCCTTCACCAAAATGGCCCTGCAGAGCCTGTAGGACAGGGGTGTCCAAACTTGGGAACTTTAAGACTTCTGGACTTCAACTCCCAGAATTCCCCAGCCGGCTGGCTGGGGAATACTGGGAGTTGAAGTCCACAAGTCTTAAAGTTCCCAAGTTTGGACACCCCTGCTGTAGGAAGCTTTCAGGGTGCTCCTGGGGGCTGGGGAGGACAGAAAGGAGCGAAAAGCGGGCCATTTTTTAAAAAAAAACCTGCCACCAGCAGAACCTATAAGCCTCCATAAGGCTGTGCAATTTTTTTGACAAAAAACGGCCCTGTTTTTGTGAAAAACATGCCGTTTTATTGCTCGGTTTTGCCCCTCCCCCAGGAGCCCTCTGCAAGCCCTCCCAAGGCTACTCATGCCTTTTTTTATTAAAAAAATGGGGCCGTTTTTGGGAGGTTTGCAGAGTGCAAATACTTTTTGTTTTCCTTTTGGAAAGCTCTTTAACTGATTGATGAGAATTAGACTGATCAAGTGCTGCCCCAGCAGAAAGGAAGTCTCAGGTGCTGCAGATTGTCAGCGGTTTCCTTCTCCAGCACATGGATAAATACACCTGGAAACATCTACCTACCTAACTACCTACCTACTGTATTTCTCTCTCTCGCTCTTTCTATTTCTCTCTATCCCTCTTCCTACCTACCCTCTCTCCCCCCCTACTTACCTACTGTATTTCTATCTCTATCTCTCTATTCCTCGCTCTATCCCTTTATCTACCTACCTACAGTACCTATCTACTCTCTCTCTCCCCATACCTACCTACTGTATTTCTATCTCTCTCTCTCTCTCTATTTCTCTCTCTATCCCTTTATCTACCTACCTCCCTAACTACTCTCTCTCTCTCTCCTTACCTACCTATTGTTTTTTTCTATCTCTCTATCTCTCTCTATTTCTCTCTCTATCCCTTTATCTACCTACCTACCTACCTACCTACCCTCTCTCTCCCCCTACCTACCTACTGTATTTCTATCTCTATCTCTCTATTCCTCGCTCTATCCCTTTATCTACCTACCTACAGTACCTATCTACTCTCTCTCTCCCCCTACCTATCTACTGTATTTCTATCTCTCTCTCTCTCTCTCCATTTCTCTCTCTATCCCTTTATCTACCTCCCTAACTACTCTCTCTCTCCCTACCTACCTACTGTATTTCTATCTATCTATCTCTCTATTTCTCTCTCTATCCCTTTATCTCCCTCCCTAACTACTCTCTCTCTCTCCCTCCCTACCTATTGTATTTCTCTCTCTTTCTCTCCCTCTCTATCCCTTTATCTACCTACTTACTTTTTTTAAAAAAAATGCCTCTTCAAAACCTTGGTGCGCCTTATACTTCGGTGCTTCTTATATTGTGAAAAATACGGTAACTAAAGTTGAAATCTTTATGTCTACCCAGTATGAACCAGTTCTATTTTTTTTCCAGTCCATCGCAAGTTTGAATGCTCTTTAAGCGACCATTCATCAGTTGAGGATTACCAGAATTTTCCCGGGTGTTTTTGTAAGAAAATTAAAATCGGCATTCCTAACAGAAACATTTGAGATTGAGGAAATACTTGTCGATATAGTTCCATGATGACAAATCTATGGCACGAGAGCCGTCGCCCCAGTTTAGCTCTGCCGCGCATGCACGTGCCTCCCACCAGCCAGCTGGTCTTCGGGTCTTCGCAGCACATGCATGGAGGTGGGGCCCCCACACGTGCATGCGGGGGGGTAGGGGTGTCATGGGGTGCACATGCATTGCGAGGGCCACACGCATATTGCATTTTGGGGGGATGCTTTGGTCACTCGGCCCGGAAAAGGTTAGCCATCAACATTATAGTTCAATCCTGCCTTTTCTGTTCCAGATTACAAACTGGGTAAGATGCGCCTACGCCCAGCCAAAAGCATGGACTCCCTCAGCTGCATGTTATCTGTCGATGACAGTAAGTCCAGAAATCAGCAAAAATCTGCAGAAAAAATATTCTACGATCCTATTCACTCTATCCATCTATCTATCTATCTATCTATCTATCTATCTATCTATCTATCTATCTATCTATCTATCTATCTATCATTATCTATCTATCTATCATTATCTATCTATCTATCATGTGTGTGTGTGTGTGTGTGTGTGTGTATTTGTGTTACAACCCCTGGTATGCCCAAATATGGGAGGGAGCTCACTACTCCCTCTTTCTGTCCTTCGGCTCATTACAGAAAACCGTCCAGGCAGAAAACCATATTTTTATTTTTAATGTTGCCTTTTTATATTTGTGTTGTATTTGTGCTGATAAATAAATAAAGGGAGGCTAGTATAGATCCATTTCAAGCTATTTAGCTCTCATCAGCTAGCCATACCCTTACTGGGATTTGAACCTGGGCTGTATTACATATTAGGCAGGAGTCTTAGCCACTAAGCCACAGGATTTCCTCCTTATCAGCTGTAACACAAATATATACCTATTTCCCTGGCTCAGCTGATAAGGAGGAAAGCCTGTGGCTTAGTGGCTAAGACTCCTGCCTAATATGTAATACAGCCCAGGTTCAAATCCCAGTAAGGGATATATAATCTATATCTAGCATATCTATCTATCTATCTATCTATCTATCTATCTATCTATCTATCTATCTATCTATCTATCTATCTATCTATCAATGTTTCAGCATAATTATGGAACGCCTTGAGGAATTTCAACCAAATACAACCAAACTTGGTACACCAATGACTTTCTCTGGAAACAAATACTGTGGGGGTAAGAGAACCCCTAACACCCCTTGGGGGGGGTCTGTTATGATACAGCCTGTTTGCCTTAAAATGGCTTCTACTGTACAGCACAGTGGAGTTGCCATGGTAACGGCTCCACAGTACTCCACAAGGGGGCTCCCTCTGATAAGGGGGAAAATGCAACATTAGAAATGACTTTTGATCCGGACGTTTCCCCCCTATAAATAAATACCTGGGCAACGGTTATCAGCACTAGTAGATTATAAATGTGACACCAACTATGGTTAAACCATTTATAACCTCCCATGGGATGGGAGAAATGATGATTAAATGTCTGCTTCCTCCAGCTCTCTCTTCCCTGGTGATCCCACCTCAGTCTGGCCGGAGATGAGGGAGACGCCTGGCTTGCTTGTTTTATAAGAATTTTATTAGAATGTTCATAATATTGTTTTATTTATTTTTTATTCATGGTAGTGGAAACTACCCGGAGCCACGATAGCGAGGCGGGTGGCATAGAAATTTAATCAATAAATAAGGAATCCAAATGAAAATAAAGATAGCAGGGAAATGGGGCAGGGAAAGAAAGGAGAAAAAGAGGTATAGGGAAAGGGGGAAAGAGGTAAAAAAAAGCATCAGGAATAATAGAATAATCCTTGTTAGATATTAGCATATATCGAGGCAAGTCTCCTCTCTGGTCCGCTGCTACAGCGGGAAACGGGTATCGTTCTGATTGGTCGAGGGGCGTACCCGATCCCTATAAAAGGGGAACCCTCCGACCACAGAGCAAGCTGGATCACTACTACTATTAATAAAGAGCTGATAAGTCACTCCGTGTCCGTAGTCTGTTCTCTCGTTGCCCCGATCTAACATTGGCGACGAGGGTGGGATAGAGAGACAGATAGGACGAAGAACGCTACCTCCAGAATCTCTGGATTTGATCCAGCCTAGGAATTCGGCAGAAATTCCGGCAGCCATCTCAGGTCACCGCAGCACGGCAAATTCAAACGAGAGAAGATGGCGATGCACACTCCCCCTGCTCCATTCGACCCAGCGAACGACGAATGGGAAGCCTTCATGATTCGTTTCGAGTGTTTTCTCGAAGCGAACGAATACACGGGGATCACCGACGCCCGGAAGAAAAACATCTTCCTCGGCTACTGCGGAAAAGAAGTCTTCAACACGGCCAGAGACCTCACCGCGCCTACTCCAATACAGGCAGTATCGTGGACGGCGTTGCAACAGGCTCTACAAACTCATTACGCGCCAAAACCTTCCCGCCATGTTTGCCACAAGGAATTCAACACGCGGAACCAGAAGGCGGGAGAATCCATCAATCAATATGTTGCAGCCCTGCGTAAAGCAGCAACCCACTGCGAGTTCAGGGATCTGGACGAGCACATCTTAGCGCAGCTCATCTGTGGGTTAAGAGACATTTCACTACAAAAGAAGCTGTTGGCAAACCCGAATTTAACCCTACAGATAGCGCTAAACGAAGCAAGAGCGTCAGAGTCAGCAGAGAAATCATCGGTAACCATACAACGTGGTTTCAGCGTAAACCAGCCAGCACCAAGGCAGACCAGAGTGCACTACGAGGACACAAGCCCCGACTACGAGGATCCCGAGTTCGAGGACAGTCACCTGATGCAGAGCAGTCACGTGAGGCCTGGGGGGAGACCCGGATCCCGTTTGCCGCCCTGCGCAAGCTGCGGAGGGAATCACCCCAGGTCTACTTGTAGATTCAGGAACGTTGTTTGTTTGCACTGCAACAAACTTGGGCACATCGCACGAGTGTGCCGGAGCGGAGTCCCTGCCTCACGGCAGCCACCCATGTACCGCCAACAGAAGCCCAACCCAGGGGCTTGGCGGAATCAAAAAGGGTGCCCAGAGAGAAATCCACAAGTGTTTACCCAGAGAGAAAGTTCCCAAAGAACTGAGCGAGCGTATCCCCAGAGAGATTACACACAAAGAGCTGAGAGAGCGTTCTATCAAGACGCTCAACAAGAGTATTTTCAGGATATAGATGATGAGATAGAGTTGACCCAGAGAGAGGAGTTGCGAACGTATCTCACCACGATAAATCAGGTCCGCCCCAAGCGGCCCAAAAGGCTGAGAGTCACAGTCCTCTTGGAGGACTCACCCTGCGAGCTAGAAGTTGACACAGGATCGTCCCTGACGATCATTTCATGGGCATCCATGAAACAGGCTATCCCTAGTCTCAGAAAGAGCCAACTACGCGCTCCAGACGTCCTACTGTGAGACTACCAGGGGAACCAAGTCCCCATCGTGGGCCAAGGCACATTCCAGATCCGTTTCAAGGACATCGTAGCCCAGCTGCCCGTGACCATCGCCAGCGCGCCATTACAGAACCTTCTGGGGCTTGATTGGTTTGAAGCCCTGGGGTTAGAAGTCACCGGAATCAACGCCGTGGAAAACAGCAGCGCTGAACAGATTTTTAAGGAGTTCAAGGATGTGTTCAGCCCTGGTCTTGGTAAGTATGTGGGTAAACCGATATCATTCAATTTAGACCCCAAAGTGGCGCCAATCCGACTTAAACCGAGACGAGTGCCTTTTGCACTCCGCCCAAAAATAGATAAGGAAATAGATAAGTTAGTGGAGCAAGGAATCCTTGAGCCGGTGGATCACGCGCGCTGGGAAACACCCATCGTGACCCCAGTCAAACCAGACGGGTCAGTCCGCATCTGCGCGGACTATAAATGCACAATTAATGTCGCGCTACAACAGAGCGCATATCCTGTGCCTGTAGTACAGCACTTATTGCACTCGTTGGGGCCAGGAAAGGTATTTGCTAAATTAGACATGGCACAAGCTTACCAGCAACTGCCAGTTGATAACGCCACAGCGGAGGCCCAAACTATAGTGACGCATAGAGGAGCATTCAAATGCAACCGGCTACAATTCGGTGTGAGTATTGCCCCAGGATTGTTCCAGAGCGTCATGGAACGACTTTTGCAAGGGATACCGGGAGTCGTCCCCTATTTTGACGACATCTTGGTGTCCGCTGCAAACGAGGAGCAATTAAATAAAAGAGTCAGAACTGTTTTGGCCAGAATCAGAGAAAAGGGTCTCCGCCTCAAAAAGGAAAAATGCCAAATTAACGTGCCTAGCGTAGAATTCCTGGGTTATAGAATCGATGGTCAGGGAATACACCCCACTTCAAAGAAAATTAAGGCGATCCAGGACGCCCCCACACCACGAAACCAGACCGAGTTGCAGGCCTTCCTCGGACTACTACAGCGTTTTTCTGAGGCAGAAGGCGACCGTTGCTGAGCCACTACACCGTCTACTCCAGAGGAACGCACCATGGAAATGGGGACGATCCGAAGCTGCAGCTTTCGCCGGAGTAAAGCGCCTGCTCACCACTGACTCACTGCTTGTCCAATACAGCCAGACCCTACCGCTGGTATTGACCTGCGACGCATCACCCTTCGGAGTTGGAGCAGTCCTCAGCCACAGGATGCCCGACGGAAAAGAAGCACCCATCGCCTTCTATTCCAGGACTCTTTCATCGGCCGAAAGGAATTACAGCCAAATGGACAGGGAAGCGCTAGCTGCTGTAGCTGGAGTAAAACGTTTCCACGAATACCTCTACGGCCGCGATTTTGAACTGATTATGGATCACAAACCGCTGTTGGGACTTTTGGCGGGAAACCGCCCTACTCCAGTCTCCCTTTCTCCACGCATGACCAGGTGGACTGTTTTCCTGGCTGCGTACTCATACAAATTGATTCATCGACCGGGCTCCACTCTTGGACACGCAGACACACTCAGCCGTTGCCCATTACCTGACATTCTGCCAGACCCCACTCCAGAAGTACCGGTATTGCTCATTGACTGTTTGGACTCTGGACCGGTTTCTTCATACGACGTTGCAAGGTTCTCCTCTAAAGACAATTTAATAAAGCAAGTTCAAACTTGGGTTTGGAGGGGGTGGCCGAAGGGAAACGTGGGCCCGGAATTCAAAGTGTTTTGGTCAAAACGGGACGAACTCTCAGTGTTACAAGGTTGCTTATTGTGGGGGGATCGAGTTGTTATTCCGTATGCTTTACGTAGGAATGTATTAGATGCTTTACATGTGGGTCATCCGGGGATTGTTAGGATGAAGGCGTTAGCAAGAAGTTACGTTTGGTGGCCAAACATGGACAAAGAGATAGAGGAGTGGGTGGCCACTTGCGACCCATGCCAGGAATCGAGACCAGCACCCCCGGAAGCGCCCGCCACAGAATGGGAGAAACCTAAAGCACCCTGGTCGCGAATACACATCGACTTCGCAGGGCCATTCCAAGGTCAGACTTTCCTTATAGTTGTGGATGCATACTCAAAATGGCTAGAAGTAGTCCTAATGACTTCAACCATGGCAGAGGCAGTCATTAAGGTTCTACGGCGACTTTTCGCCACCCATGGCCTGCCCGACCTCCTGGTCTCCGATAACGGGCCCCAGTTCACGGCCATGCAATTTGAGACATATCTAGCAGGTCAGGGAATTCGGCACGCCCTCGTCGCGCTATTCCATCCGGCATCAAATGGACAGGCGGAGAGAATGGTGCGATTCGCAAAAGAGGCCCTCGCTAGGATGGGTACAGGTGATTGGCAAACACGCATTGACCATTACCTCTTAATTCAGCATATTACCCCTAGCGCAACGACGGGTAGGAGCCCCGCTGAACTACTCATGGGCCGCCGTTTACGGTCTCACCTGGACCGTCTTCACCCAAATTACTCTGCCACAGCTCCCCCAGACTCCACAAGCAAAATTCGGTCTTTTAGCATAGGGGATTCAGTATACGCCCACAACTATGCAGGGGGAACATTGTGGATGCCGGCAAAGATCATTGGCATCACGGGTCCACGATCGTATCTGCTGGAGCTGGAAGATGGGCGGAACTGGAAAAGGCACATCGATCAACTTCGTGGTCGCCTAGCACACTCAGACCTTCGAAACGAAGACGAGATTTTCCTGCCTACAGAAAGTCAGCCACGCGAGAGCCCCATCATAGAAAACTACGACACCTGCGAACCCAGCTCGGAACAAGAAAGCAAGCACGAAGCAGAGCAACCCCCAGACAACGAAACCGAGCAGACTCCGGAACGCCCCAGCTACGAGGGCACGAAACCTTCAGAACGTGGAACAGGAAAAGCATCCGATCCTGCAACCATTTCTGACCAACCAGAACTACGACGCTCCTCCCGAGTAAGGCAACCCCCAACATACCTAAAAGACTATGTTACCTACTGCAACGTTCCGTCTAGGAGGGGAGGGGTGTTAGATATTAGCATATATCGAGGCAAGTCTCCTCTCTGGTCCGCTGCTACAGCGGGAAACGGGTATCGTTCTGATTGGTCGAGGGCCGTACCCGATCCCTATAAAAGGGGAACCCTCC
>NW_028113376.1:0-18062 GCF_964273705.1 Natrix helvetica | reverse complement strand
CAGATCAGACCAAAAGATGTTTAAATTATTATCTTGGAATGTGAATGGATTGAATTCTCCACAAAAAAGGAAAAAAAATATTTTATTATTTGAAGCAATTTAATAATGATGTTGTTTGCCTTCAAGAGACTCATATCAGGCTGCAAGACCAGAAGTATTTAGTGAATTCAAAATTGGGAACATCTTATGCTGCCTCTAATTTGGCAAAGAAAAATGGAGTGGTGGAGTGATTTCCCCAAGGATAGATAAGAGAACAATGACTAAATTCACTACTAAATTACCAAAGGTTTTTTTTGATTTACAAGACGATTTGAAACTAAAAGATGTTTGGAGGATACAACATCCAAATGAGATGGACTTTTCTTTCTACTCAGATAGACATAAATCCTTTTCAAGGATTGATTTTTTCTTGCTAACACCGGATTTACTTCCTAAAGCTAAGAAAACCAAGATATTCTCCAGGACACTAACTGACCATAGCCCGGTGTGGTTAGAAATTGAGTTAGGGAAGAGGCCTTTACCTTTACCTTTATTTTCGATTTTTATACCGCCCCCTCTCCCCAAAGGGACGCCAAGAAGGTCTTGGAGAGTAAATGAAAATTTATTTAGATATGAAAAAAATGTTGATGAACTTAAAAAACACATGAAGGAATGTTTTAGTTTTAACATGAATAAGGGCACTCCCATTGAAACAGTTTGGGATGCAAGTAAAGCTTACATGCGTGGGGTCCTTGATAAGAATAAGCAGATCTCTGCAGTGCTGGTTTTGTTGGATGCAGAGAAGGCCTTTGATCGAGTGAATTGGAATTTTCTAACCAAGACTTTGGAAAAGATAGATATGGGACCACGATTTCGGCAGGCGATTGGAGCAATTTATCAGCAACAAAATGCACAACTTATTATTAATGGAAATTTGTCAACAACTTTCGAGATACAAAAAGGCACAAGACAAGGTTGCCCACTATCACCATTGTTATTTATTTTAACCTTGGAAGTCTTGTTGAATACAATTCGGGACTCAAACTCCTTAAGTGGCATAGCTATCAGGCAAAAGGAATACAGAACTAGAGCATTTGCCGATGATCTGGTTGTTACCCTTTCACATCCTTTGAACTCAATAATCCAGATGAAAAATATCATAGCAGAATTTGGCATGGTGTCCGGGTTTAGACTAAATCAAAACAAAACGAAAATGATGGTTAAAAACATGACAGAGACTCAAAGAAAGAGTCTTGTAAGCTTGGCAGGTTTCGAAATAGTCTCCAAGGTCAAATATTTAGGAATACAAATTTCAGAATCAAATACAAAACTTTTCTTAAATAATTATGAAGTGTTGTGGCAAAAGATACAGAAAGATCTTCAAGTGTGGAAAAAGTTACAATTATCCTTGCTTGGAAGGATTTCAGCAATTAAAATGAACATTCTACCTAGATTCATCTTTTTATTTCAGATGATTCCGGTGCTTAAATCAGATAAAATCTTGTTAGGATGGCAAGCAACATTAAATAAATTTGTTTGGAAGGAGAAAAAACCGAGAGTAAAGATGAAGATCATGCAAGATACTCGTGAAAGAGGTGGCCTTAGACTCCCAAACCTCCGATTGTATTATGAAGCTGCGGTATTGACGCATGTAGCAGATTGGTTTGGGAAAACAAAAACGGAACTGTTGAATATAGAAGGTCATGACCTTGTTCTGGGATGGCATGCATATCTTTTTTATGAAGATAGGGTGGATAAAGTGTTTAACAATCATGTTCTCCGAAGTGCCTTGATGAGAATATGGAAGAAGCACCGGCCCAATTGGGATTATAAAATACCGCTTTGGCTGGATCTTGCAGACACCATGTGGATTACGAATACTAAGTCACTCGGGGGGTGTTTATATAAAGACGTGCTTATTGCTGATGGGGACGAATGGCAGTTGAAAACTTTGGAACAACTGTTGGAAGAAGGAATCACTTTAAATTGGTTACATTATATACAGTTACAGAAGAGATGGAAAGAAGATTGCAGGGTCGGTTTTATGGATAAAGAAGTGGAACTGATCAAGCAGATAAAAGAGACTGGCCCAAAACAGGTTAAAAGAATATATAATGTACTGTTAGAAAGAGACTCAGAAAGTGAATTGGTTAAGGATTGTATGATTAAATGGGCTCAGAATTTTGATGAAGCGGTTATGTTGGACACGTGGGAGAAAATATGGGTCCAGAATGTTAAATTTACACAGTCACAGAATTTAAGGGAGAACTTTTATAAAATGTTTTATAGATGGTACTTAGATCCTAAAAAATTATCATGCATGTACCCAAATGTTCAACCAAAATGTTGGAGATGCGGGTGCCTAGATGCTACCTTTTTTCATGTATGGTGGACTTGCAACAAGGTTAAAGCCTTTTGGATAAAAATATGGTGGGTTATGCAAAATGTATTTAAGAAAAGAATACAATTTACTCTGCAAATGTTTTTATTGGGTATAACTAAGGATTTTACCAAAGGGGAAACAAAATTGGTTTTGTATATGGTTACAGCAGCTAGGTTGTTGATTGCACAACATTGGAAAAAAGATTTTTTACCGACAATTGATCAATGGATTCAGAAAGTGGCGGCGTTTGCCGAAATGGCAAAAATTTCAGCTTTCTTAAAAGGTCAGAAGCAGGAGAATTATACACAGGAATGGGCAAAATGGATTGATTACATACGGAATAAATATCATGCTAGGAAGTACTATGTAGCCTTTAGGTAAGAATGTTTAGATTGATAGATGATCAGAGTAAATAATATGTGGGATGCTTGGAATTGTTAGAGTGGTGTATAGCGGAAGTCAGGGGGGAGGGTTTGATTGGGAGGTGGGGTAGGGTTAGGGTGGAGGGTGGGGAAATATATATGCATAATAAAATTAGAAGATGGGATTAATGAGATATTATTACCTTAAGAGAAGCCTATATTATGATTTATACATGTTTAATTAATTTAGATGATGGGGTTATTGGGTTATTGTTATTTTAAGAGAAACTTATACTATGTTGGGAGGCGAGGGGGTACAATATTTGAATGAGAAATCTACTTTAAGACGGGGGGAGGGGAGAGGGTACAGTATTTGTATGTGATTTACATTATATGGCGGGGGGGTGTAAAAAGGGGGAAAATTTGTTTGTATAAAACTTTTTCAATAAAAAAAAAAGGATATAAAAAACATAATCGGGGTCACTTTCTTTCCACCCAGTATATCCATTTTATTTTGCAACAACCCTACTCCTTCTTTTTTCCTGACCTCCCTTCTCTGCCTTCTTTACTCCTCTCCTTCCTCCTCCCCCTCCCTCTCCCCCACTCCACCTCTCTTCTTCTCCTTCTTGCCCTCTCTCCTACTCTTACTTCCCCTCCCTTGCTTCCTCTCCTTTACCCTTTCTTCTTTTCCCTCCTCTTTCTCCCTCTTTCTGTTGTTGCCCTTGCTTATTTTCTTCACTCTGATGGATTTTCGGGGTGGAATTCCAGTAATCCTGGCTTCATATTTACATAAAAATAAATTTCCTCTTCCACATTGTATTTCCCTATAATAATTCCACTTGTATCATCTTTTAAACTGTATATTTGTATCTTAATGCTTTTCTGTTTTAATAATGTGTTATCTTGGTTGCTTATTCTGTAATATTTTCTTTTTTTATTTATATCCCTTTTCTAACCAATCATAAAATTGCCCCCATGTTCTGAAGTACATTGATTCCTCTTTGTCCATTATTCTCAATGTCAGCCTGTTCATTTCTGCACAGTCCAATATTTTCTTTATTATCTCTCCTTCTGACAAGATTTTGTCTGTTTTCCAGTTCTGTGCAAATACGATTCTAGCTGCTGTTATTATGTGTGCAATCAAATATGTATCTTCTTTACTATATTTCACTGGTAAGATACCCAATAAAAATACCTCTGGTCTCAACTCTACATGCCAATGTATCATTTTCTCTAACCATGTTTGTATTTTAACCCAATAGCTTCTTGCATCCCTACCACCACATATGTCCACCACATATGGTAATATTATCCTGGCAATTGATGGCACTTCCAACATTTAGCTGATTTGTCCTTAAAAACTTTTGCTAGTCTTTCGGGTAGCATGTGCCATCTATAAAATATTTTATACAAATTCTCTTTATATGTTGTTGCCACTGTTAGTTTATAATTTCTTTCCCATAGTTGTTGCCATTTTTCTAATTCAGTTGTGTAGCCAAAGTTTTTTGCCCATATTATCATTCTTTTACTTCTTCCTCTAATTTGATTCTAAGTAAATAGCTACATAGTTTCTTGATCATTTTTCCATCTGTTCCCATGAGTATCTTATCCAATTCTGAACTTCCCATTTTAAAACCATACTCTCTAGCATCTTTTTCATATCTTGTTTGTATTTGCATTTGTGTAAACCAGCCTATATCAATCCCTTGTTCTTCTAGTTCTTTTTTCTGTTTTAATTCTCCCCTTTCTGTTAGTATATCTTTATATCTGATCAAATTTTTCATACTACTAATATTCGGATGTGTCAAAGCTTCCACTGTCGAAAGCCACATTGGTATTTCCAAGTAGTGTTTTCCTTTCACTTTTTCCCATACGGTGAATAAACTGTTTCTTACATAATGTCTCTGAAAGTAATCATGTATCCTATTTTTCCCATACCATAAAAATGTGTGCCAGCCCAGTTGCGTATCATGTCCCTCCAAAGACAATAACCTTATATTTCTCAATAAGATCCAGTCTTTTATACCAGTTCGGTAGACCAAATCCATCTCTAATCCTTGAATCTTGTAACATTTTTATATTAATTCTTGCTTTTTTTCCTTGCCAAATATATTTCCTTATTATTTTATTTTATTTTTCAAAATACTTTTTTCCCAAGCTTTATTGGTATTTTTTGGAATAGAAATAAAATTCTTGGTAGTATATTCATCTTGAGTACCACTATTCTTCCCATTAATGATAACTGCAAGTTCTTCCATTTCTCTAGATCTGTTTCAATTTGGTTTCTTAATTTATAATAATTATCTTCCTTGATGGTTACACACCTCGAAGTCAGCTGTATACCCAAGTATTTCACTTTCTTCACTATTTGAATATCTAATTTCCCCATTATCTCCCTTTTCTGTTATATTTTTCATTAAAATTTTTGTTTTATCTTTATTAATTTTCAGTCCTGCTACTTCTCCATACTCTTCTATTTGTTCAAGTAACTTTGGCCCTGTTTCTATTGGGTCTTCCATAATAAACACTAAATCATCTGCAAATGCTTGTAATTTATATTCTTCTTTCTTAATTTTCATTCCTTTTACTTCTTTATCCTGCCTGTTCAGAACCTCTAGTGTCAATATAAATAATATTTATATTATTTATATAATATGGGGATAATGGGCACCCTTGTCTATGACAAGGATATAATTTAAACCCTTTGTAATTAATGATGATGGATCGTGGCTTCTCCTCAAAGTATACTTCTTGAATAAGCAAAAATAAACCCGAAGCATGATCTAATAAAAAAAGATTTTAATATAAAAGAAAGTAAAAATACAAACTTGCTAACTGAATTAATTACATCTTGGCAGAGCTATGTGCCTATCTCTCTTGGCAGGTGAACAAAAGAACAGAAGTGAAAGTTATGAAAGAATGTGTGACCTGCACAGTAAATTATTGCAGATAAGGACTGTGACATGCGCAATAAAACTCAGCACAGCTAAGAAACAGTTCATTCTGTACAGAATATAGGCACAGCTGGCAAACCAAATAAAACGCAGTGACACCCCTTCTTTTGCCAGTTGGGCGGATGACATCAAATAAGGCACATCTTCTTCCACAGATACTCGTGTTGAGCTGCTGGAAGCGGTTTGTTAAGCATGTCAGCAATTTGATCATGTGTAGATACATATTGCAATTTAACAAAACCTTGTTTAACTAATTGCTTTGTGTTTTGATAATGAATGTCAATGTGTCTGGACCTAGAACCTGTGAAATGTGACTCAGAAATGTAAACCACTGATTCATTGTCTTCCATCACAGTGATCGGTCGAATCGGACGTGTCCAGGTATCTGCGATCAAAGCATCAAACCATGTTAGAGAATTACATGCATCTGAAACACAAGCATATTCAGCTTCAGTAGATGAACAAGAAACAAAATTCTGTTTTCTCACTTGCCAGTAAACAGGACATCCATTCAGGAACATCATGTAACCAGAAGTACTTTTGCGTGATTTCTTATCACTTGCCCAATCAGAATCTGCATAACAACATAATTCTGCATATTCAGTATGTGTTGGTTCTAGCAATAACTTCATATGTTTAGTGTGTTTCAGGTATTTCAATAACTTCTTAACGCATGTCCAATGAAATTGTTTTGCCTTACCTACGTGTTGTGATAAGAGATTAACACTAAGTGCAATGTCGGGTCTGGTCCAACTACTAATGTACAACAGTGACCCAATGACTGAACGATAAAAGTGTTTGATCTTCGAACTCAGGACTTTGTTCATGTGTTAAGTTGTGAAAATCTGTTTGCATGGGTGTCTTTGTTGTGTTAGCATCTTTCATGTTGCAATGATGCAAAATGTGGTCAATTTTCTCCTCTTGTGAAAGACTAAACCCCTTCTGTGTTTTGTCAATCTGAACACCTAAGTAAGTGCTAATATGACCTAAAGATTTCAATGTGAGGTATCTCTGCAAACGTTTAGCAAAAATCTCACTCCTTTTCTTATTTGGACCAATATAAACAATATCATCAACATAAACAAGAATTATCTCATATGCATTGTTAGATCTTTTTGTGAACACGCATTTATCAGTTTCGGATTTAATAAAGCCCATTGAATTTAGTTTGTCAGTAAGACATAAGTACCACATTAAACCTGACTGTTTCAGACCATAAAGACTTTTGTTTAGGAACCAGGTATGCCCTTCTTGCTGTCGGAATCCTGGAGGGCCTCTTACGTAGATCTCTTCATCTAGGTCAGCATGTAGATAAGCCGTGTCCACATCAAACTGGAAAACCTCTAAACCAAGAATAGTTGCAGTGGTTAAAGCAATTTTTACACTCTCAGTTCTGACTGTCGGTGAGTAGGTGTTTGTGTAGTCCTCAGGATAACGTTGAGGGAAACCCTGAGCTACAAGTCTGCCCTTGTACAATGACTCACCATTTGGCTTCCTTTTAATTCTGTAGACCCATCGAGTGCCAATGACTTTTTTGTTTGTTGGAGGTTTTGCAGGTGTGAATACATTAAGTTTCTTTAAACTGTCCATTTCATCCTGCATTGCTTCATACCATTTGTCTTGCTCTGAATCAGGAAGCTGCTTGATTTGTGTGAATGTATCAGGAGGAAGTGTAACATTGCAAATCAAAGGCAAGGGTGTTTTTGTCAGTTGCCACGAATATCGTTGTGGAGGGATTCCTTTTGTGACCCTCTTGGAACGTCCCGGAACAACAGTCCATTCTTCTTCTGCTTCGTCCTCGTCCTCACATTCGTCACTAGCATCAGCATCTGCGGCTCGCGAAAACGGAACATCAGGTTGTGAAGAACTGGTAAAAGGAATATCTGCCTGTGAATCTTGGTCATCAGGCTGTGTGGCATCTGCAACATCATCTCTAGGAAAATAAACTCCAGGATCATTGGAATGAATCCTGGACCAGTCAATATCCTCAAAATTAGAAGATTGTGAAATCACAATTACATGTTTAGGATCAATAAATTTGCTCCATTGTGAATTATCATCAATACCCATAAATCTCAGTCTCTTTGCTGCTGGACCTCCTTTTCTTCTTTGAGCTAAGGGAAGGTTCACCATAGCGTATGAACCAAAAATGTGGATGTTCATGAGATCGGGCTTGTAGCCATACATCATGAAGAAAGGAGTTTGATTTATTACACTGCTCCAAGTACGGTTGACAATGTAATTTGCATATTTAATAGCTTCACCCCAATATATGTTACTGAGATTGGCATCTTCTAGGAGACAACGCATCATGGTTTGTAGAACCCATTGTCTTCGTTCTGTGACTCCGTTATGAGCCGGTGTGTATGGAGTGGATGTCTGATGAAGAATTCCATTCTTACGCATCCAGTCCTGGAAACGCTGAGACATGAATTCGGCACCACGGTCACTCTGGATTCTGGAGATGCAAACTTGGTATTGGGTAGAAACAAATGCTGCAAAGTCTTTAAAGATCTGAAAGGTCTCAGATTTCTCTCTCATAGGATATACATATGCATATCTAGAGTAATTATCAACAATTGTTAGAAAATACTTTTTCTCACCAAGTGTTGGCGGAAAAGGACCCACTATGTCAGTGTGTACCAAATCAAAAATGCGTGTTGACAGGCGTGTAGCGTGTTTGGGAATGGCTGCTGCTTTTGATTTAGCTTTCTTGCAAACTGCACAATCCAAAAACACCTTACACCCCTTTAGATCCAAACCTTTTGCGAACTCCGGCATTTTTCTAAGAACACGGAAACTGGCATGCCCCAATCTTCTATGCCACTTGTGGATACACCTGGAATGCAAAGGTTTACCAGTTAGTGAATTTTCAACATTAACAGTTTCATGAGGAACCTCAGGCTTGCTCTGAGCAACCTGTTTCCTTATTTTCTGTTTGTTGGCTTTAGGAGCCTTTGGAGTAGCAACAGGATCTCTCTCTGAAGCAACTCTGTCTGGGCCTGTGCTCTCCCTTTTTGGAGTTTTTATACTTGCCTGTGCTTGCGGTTTAGGCTTTGGTTTTAAGTAATAAACTCCACCACTTAACATGGTTTCAGCAACAATATCTCCATTTTTAACTATGTAACTTGCTTTTTCGAGGTGGTGAACCTGGAACTTTAACATTCTAGACAAGTGACTTTGACTAAGCAAATTACTGGTTGCTGAAGGTATGTAATAAACATCAGGGATGAATGTATCGAGCTCTTCAACGTAAACAGTTCCTTTTCCCAAGACCTTACAAGGATGATTGGAGAAAGAATAAAGTTCACATAGATCAGATTCTGGCTCGTGCATCTCTGTGAAAAGTTCCTTTCTGTAAGTGACATGCAAAGCTGCGCCACTATCCAAAGTTCACAAAAACCGTCTGTCATACTCTGGACCAGGTTGTGGATTGTTGGTTAAGGCCAATGTGGTGAGTGGAGCTTGTGGATCACGCCTTGGACCACGACGACCTTGTCTTCCACCTCTACCTCTGCCTCTGGAGTCTGTTCCTCTGGGCTGGTAGGTGACGGGAGCTGGAACTCGTTGGGGACAATCCCGGGTGTAATGTCCCATATGGTCACAGATGTAGCATCTTGGCATCCTTGGAGCGTAGGCTCTTCCTAGGAAGGGACGTCTCGCTGGAGCTCTTGATGTGGGTGGCCATTGCAAATGTGTGGCTAATTTGATAGCTTCCTCTTCAATTAAGAGCCTGCAGACATTATCTACTGTGCGTTGAGCAATAGGCACATGGTTAATCTTTGCAATGGCATCTTTCCATTCATAATTCAATGAGTTAATGATAATGCTGATCATTTGAACATCATCAATTAAATGGCCTCTTTCTCTCAATTCTTTTCATTCCTTTCAGTTTGGTCAAATGTCCACCAATTTGTTCACCAGGTTTCAATTTCGAACCGTGGAACTCAGACATGAGCAAACATGAAGATTCAATTGAAATGGGCCTGTAGCAATCTTCCAATTGGGCCCAAATTTGGGATTCGTTATCTTCTGGAGCAGCTCTATCTTGTTGAGATCTGTGTCCCACAGCAGATTCTTTATCCGGTCCAGTTGCTGGAGCAAGCAGGGCTTCGAGGGTTGTAAATTTTTGTAAAATGCTTTCCTTCTCTTCATCGGAGAGGCTGAAAATATCTGAATGCCTCTCAGATAATTCTTTCGATTTCCTTTTTTCCCCCCGGCATCTTAGAAAATGATTTAATACAGCGTTCCTCGGTCGCTAGATATAATCATCTGTCTTAATTAGCCTATTACGCTTATCTTCAAAGTAACGAAACAAGGAGAAAGCCATAAAATAGACAACCAACCTCTGGTGCCATGACAAGGATATAATTTAAACCCTTTGTAATTAATGATGATGGATCGTGGCTTCTCCTCAAAGTATACTTCTTGAATAAGCAAAAATAAACCCGAAGCATGATCTAATAAAAAACATTTTAATATAAAAGAAAGTAAAAATACAAACTTGTTAACTGAATTAATTACATCTTGGCAGAGCTATGTGCCTATCTCTCTTGGCAGGCGAACAAAAGAACAGAAGTGAAAGTTATGAAAGAATGTGTGACCTGCGCAGTAAATTATTGCAGATAAGGACTGTGACATGCGCAATAAAACTCAGCACAGCTAAGAAACAGTTCAGTCTGTACAGAATATAGGCACAGCTGGCAAACCAAATAAAACGCAGTGACAGTCTAGTTCCTTTTCTGATAGGCACCTTTGCCGATATTTCTTTATAGATGGTGTCATTTTCCGAAGGGATAATGAAACCAGCCAAACACAGAAACGGTTTGAAATGCAGTTTGTATTCTTCCTTCGGCACGAACTGACCAACAAAGCACTAAGGCAATGAATAAATTGTCAGAGATGTCTCCCGGTGCTTCCCACCACCTTTTATAGCTACATTGGTAATTAAGATAAGCCGCACGCTACATGTGCGCACACCCCTCACCTTGTGACCTAGAGCGAAACCACCCGGCAATTAATCATGGATTGTTAGCATGAATTTCTTCAGTTTGTGTAGGTGGGACAGTGAGTCTTGGCAGCTGGCCCAGTCTTCTCCCCTGAATGGCAGCTCCAGGCCTCGGAGCTGACATGCGGCGCCCTACCACGGAGACAGCATCTGGGAGCTACGAATTACAGTTAGTTAGGAGTTGAAGGACCCATTTCCCCTGGTTTTGTGGGATGTCTGCAGTGGGGTGCCCTACAGCCCTTGCTATGAACCCAAGATGCCTCCGACAGGGGATAACCTTTCCATAAAATAAGGTATTGTAACTGTCCCCTGTGCCACCTGGAATCTAGTATATCTTGCACTATATAGTGCTGTTCCCCATCTACAGTAACCAGGGCTGGTGGCCGTAGTGGGTCACCTCTGATATCAGAGGCCTGGATTGATCGGAGCAGGCTGTAGTGGAAGACTGGATGTGTTTTCTCCAGTAGAGGGGAGAGTCTAAGCTGCACTGTGACCGGGTTAATAACTCGCACAATTGGGAAAGGCCCAATGAATTTGGGCCCAAGTTTCTTACATGGCAACGGCAGACTGAGATATTTAGTGGAGAGGTATACCCTCTGGCCTACATGGAAAGGTCCTTGCGCCTTCCGCCTTTTATCAGAACTCTTTTTATATGTGGCAAAAGAGTGACATAACACATCCCTCACCACTTTCCAAACTTTTTGCATCCGGGCTATCCACTACTGCAAGGTCGTGTCATCAGGATGCACTTGAGGGCACTCTGGAATTGGGACAAACTCCTGCCCTGTGGCCACATGGAATGGGGTAAACCCCGTACTTTTGTGCACTGCATTGTTATATGCAACTTTAAAGGGGAGGAGTTCAGCCTAATCGGTCTGTTGGTACTGGACATAACATCTCAAGTAGCGCTCCACCATCGCATTTGCCCTCTCCGCTGCACCATTTGTCGCGGGGTGGAAGGCTGTACTAAGTCCCTGTGAAGACCCCACCATTGCCACGAATCTACACCAGAACCGGGCAGTGAATTGCACTCCCCTGTCTGGAATTATCCTTTTGGGGATGCCATGGAGTCTATATGAGATAGGCTATAACTTTGGTTCAGGCATAAAAGCCAAGCTGCAATATTAAAGGCCTGAAAAAGTCTGGTCAAGGCCGAGGCTTCATTTCCTCTCAGTGGGGGTGCAAACCCGTGCAGCTAAAGCTAAAGCAAGAGTTGCTGCTGCTGAATTCACTGCTCCTTTGAGACAGGTGGACCAGCAGGTAATAAATCAGCAGGGTGTTGCAGAAATAAAACCCATGTTTCAATATGTTCCATTCTCTACTACTGATCTTTTGAATTGGAAGCAGCATTATGGGCCCCTCTCCACTAAGCCTACAGAGATGGCAGACCTTTTTCAGACCATTATGCAAACTCATAGCCCCACGTGGACTGATATCCAGCAGTTGTTGAATGTTTTATTGACCCCAGAAGAGAGAGAGAAGTGGAAAGCAGCTATGAGGAAAGGGGTTAGAGAGGCATTTGACAGAGATGCTGACTTTGCCAGAGAATTACCATTAAGGGTGCCAGAAGAGGACCCTGGGTGGAATCCCCGGGATGATAATGATTTGACCCGCCTAACTGAGTATAGAACAGCAGTGGTGAAAGCTCTCCGGAAAGCAGGAAATCCTCCAGTAAATATGTCTAAACCCTCATTAGTATTGCAAGGAGCAGATGAAAGCCCTGAAGGTTTTCTGCAGAGGTTGATAGAAGCATATGAATTGTATACTCAAGTTGATCTGAGACTTCCTGAAAATGTAAGAATGTTGAATGAGAGATTTATTGCTCAGAGCTATGAAGATATTAGAAGGAAATTGCAGAAACAGGAAGGGGCTTTGGGAAAGTATACTAGTGAGCTGTTGGAAATAGTGAGGAAAGTGTATGTAAATCGAGATAAGGTAGAGAAGAAAGAGAAAGAAGCCAAGATGCATAAAAAAGCTGAATTGTTGGCAGTGGCTTTACAAGGGGGAATGTCTTTGGGCCCAAATCAGTGTGCTTATTGTAAGGGTGAAGGGCATTGGCAGAGGGAGTGTCTGAAATGAGTGCAGAGAGGAAGGGGGGCATGGAGGGGAAGAGGAAGATTGCAGCCTGAGGGAGAAAGCAGAGGAGGCCAGGGAGCTGGTAGGTTTATTGGCAGAGGTGGATTTAGGGGAAGAAGAGGTGCTAGGGGATTTAATAGAGGCTTTGGAAATCCTAGCCGGCTCCAAGAGGCATCAGAGACAGTGGGGTTGGCTGAAATAGACTGGACAGATTGACGGGGACCAGGCTTGGAGGAGGCCCCATCTGAGCCCTTGGTAACCGTAAATGTCGGGGGTCAACAGACAACTTTTCTAGTGGATACTGGAGCGGGAAGATCTGTGGTGAACAAGCCTATATCAGCACCTGGACCATATACAATTCAGGTCCAGGGGGTCTCAGGACAGGTTTTGGGCCATAAGGTTTTGAAGCCTGTCTCCTGTGATTTTAAAGGAGCTAAAATACAGCATGAGTTTTTATATATACCTGAATGCCCAATTCTGTTGTTAGGTAGGGACCTACTTAGCAAATTAGGAGCAACTATTTCCTTTGATGAGGGCAGACAGAGAGTGACAGTAAGACATTCGCCGGAATAGACATGGAGACTGATGGTGGGCAGGCAGATTGGGGAAGTGATCCAGGATGGTATTTGGTACCATTTTGATGTGCCAGGGCTGTGGGCGGAGGAGAACCCGCCAGGATTTGCAGCCCACCATCCCCCAGTGGTGGTAGAGGTAAAGCCAGAGGCAGTCCCTGTACGCATAGGGCAGCGACCTGTTTCGAGGGAAGCAGTTTATGCTGTGTATGAAAGCATTCAGAAATATTTGGAGGCTGGAGTCTTAGTGCCTGCCCAATCCCCCTGGAATACCCCAATAATTCCTATCAAAAAGGAAGATGGGTCTTATAGGCCTGTTCAGGATCTTCGCCCCGTTAACGCCCTAACAGTGACCCTACATCCAGCTGTGTCAAACCCCTATACCCTCCTTAGCTTAATTCCACCTGGAGCTGCTTGGTTTTCTGTTATAGATTTAAAAGATGCATTTTTCACAATACCAATACATCCTGTTAGTCAACCTCTCTTTGCATTTGAATGGGAGCATCCTCGTACTGGCACTAAATCACAGTATACCTGGACTAGGCTTCCCCAAGGATTCAAAAATTCCCCTACTTTGTTTGGTACTGTACTGCCTTAGCAAGAGATCTACAATACTATGTACCTTGTCAGCAAGGAGATACAATTTTGCAGTATGTAGATGACGTTTTAGTGACAGGAATGACAGAAGACACTTGTTGGGACAATACTAAGGTATTGCTGGAGTTGCTATTAGAGTGTGGGTATAGAGTTTCCCGCAAAAAGACACAGCTTGTGATGAAGCGTGTCAGATATTTAGGATATGTTATAGAACAGTGTTTCTCAAAGTGGTCCGTACCGCCCCCTTGGGGGGGCGTTAAAGAAGTGCAAGGGGGCGGTAGGAAGTTCCGCCTTACATGGGGGTGTTGAACGTACAGAAGAGGGCGTTGAACAAATTCTATTTATTACTTGTTCTGTGACTAGGCGGACTCACACAGCAGTCATTGCGCGCGGCACGCGGGCAAACCTGCAACACCGATCGTTGCTGTTGGAAACATGGCTTTCATACGAGCGAATGTGCACTTCCTTAGTCAGTCTTGGGTCTAACATTGCGTCCCCAGTAGCGCAAGGAATAGAAAATTCAATAAAATCCCATAGAATGCTGATCAAATTTCTATGATATCCTATTCAAATTTCTATGGCTGTGCTACTGGGGGTCTAGTGTTTGCCGCGCGCAGTGACTGCTGTGTGAGTCAGCCTCCTTTCACTGCGCCAGGAATGGAGGCTTCCCCAGTAGCACAAGGAATAGAAATTTCAATAGAATCTCATAAAAAGGTGATCAAATTTCTACGGTATTCTATTTAAATTTCTATGGCTGTGCTGTTGGGGTTGCTGGGTCTTCTTCCTTAGAGTTTAGGCATCCTTGGCACATCTGACGAGCGAAAATGCCAGTTTCGGATACGTCCTTCCCTTCTGTCTGAACAGCCAATCACGTTACAGATCGTCATTTGTGTGTCAGACGTCGGAGATGCCCAGTAATTACTACCATAGAGTTATGAATAGATTTCCATAGAAATATTGTAAAATTCTATTGATAACTCTATGGCTTTTTCCACCGGGATGATGTTGTTAATCGACGGATTTTCAAATTAATTGTACGATCAGCCATCCTAAGATAAGGTGAGTGTTTGACCACCTCTATGGTCGTTCTAACCGTTAGAACTATTGTTATTGATATAGAATTTAAATAAATATTTCGTATAAGTCGATGTACAAGATTACAACATCCGTGCTTCAATATCTTGTTATAAATTAATAGAGTTTAGTCATAAAGCTGGCCTATTGTTTCTGGGGCTCGTAACATAAAAGCTAAGCTGCTTGCAAACTAGGATATAGAAAGCACTTGCAAACATTCCTGTAACATAAAACGTCTTTTCTTGCAACTGCTTGCATAGCCACACGCAAACGTAAAAAATGCAACCACTTGCTTTTGGCAATGTAACATAAACCTCCAATCCGCTTGCAAAGCCGTTCACAAATTTGCATGCAGCTGGAGGCGCTTGCAAAGTCACCTTTCTATGATTCATCGATGAGAATGAAGAAAAAGCCATAGAGTTATCAATGGAATTTCCTAATACTTCTATGACATCATGTTCATAGATCTACCGGTGAAAAAGACCATATAGAGTTATGAAAAGAATTCGATCAAATATCTATTGTATACTATCAAAAATTCAATTAATATATTTTTCACCTGTCTATGCTATGGCGTTTCCACAGGGTACCTTCCCAGAGGGAAAATCCACAGATATATAAATAGAATTCTATTTTTCTATAGAAAGCAAACAAATTTCCATTTATATCTCTATGAATTTTCCACTGGATCGCAGCTGTTAAAGTGCATTGACGCTGACATCGATATACTTTCCTATATCAATAAAGCAAGTGGTTACAAAACAAAGCAAGAAGCTTTATGTTACAAGCATTTGCAAGTAGGCGCAAAGCCACTTACAAGTTTGCAAATGCAAACGACTTTTGTGATCGGCTTTATGTTACGAGCCCCTGGTTTTTTGATTTATCAATTAGGATTGTTAGGTTATTACATTAGGTAGTTTGCATGTAAGGTTTCTTAATATTTATAGTAAGTTGATAACACCGTATATTTTTTTTCAGATTTTTTTGGTTACCGAAGTTATGTCTCAGAACACATCAAAGAAAAAGTGCAGACAGCATTCAGTTGAATATTTGAAATTCGGCTTTATTACTGCTCCTCATAATGATCAAAAGCCTTTGTGTCTTATTTGTGAGAAATAACTCTCTAACGAGGCGATGAAGCCATCAAGACTCGCTGAACACCTTAAAAAAATGCATCTTGATAAGGTGAACCAAGATCTAACGTACTTTCAAGCTTTAAGAGACAAATTAAGGCAAAGAAAATCTATCGTCTCTTTTCTGACAAAACAAACACAAAAAGCTGACGATGTACTCGTTTGTTCTTACAATATTGCCAAACTAATTGCTAAATCAGGGAATCCGCATTCAATTGGAGAGAAGCTTCTTTTGCCTGTCGTAGAAGAAGTGTTGCGCACAGTAGTACATCATAGCTCTCCTAGTGTCATCACCAAATCTATTCCTCTCAGTGATGATACTGTTTGAAGAAGAATTGATGAAATGGCTGAAGATATTGAAGAAAGTTTGTGTGATATTCTGAAAAAGCAAAGATTTGGCCTGCAACTGGATGAATCTACGCTACCAGGCAATGAAGCACTGCTCTTGGGTTATGCTCGTTTTATTAAAGATAATGAAGTAATGCAAGAATTACTGTTTGCTAAGGAGTTGGAAACAGGCACTCGAGGTGCATCTATTTTTACGGTAGTTGAACAATTCTTCAAAGAACAAGATATACCAATGAAAAACATCATTGCTTGTGCTACAGATGGTGCTCCCGCATTAACAGGAAAACACAAGGGATTTCTTTATTTAAAAAAGGCAGTACCAGACGTTTTTACAATACATTGTGTAATTCATCGACAGCATTTGGTTGCCAAAAACTTGAGCTGTCGTCTTCATAATTCCCTCAGCATTGTTGTAAAATCAGTGAATAAAATTAAGAATCAACCCCTCAATTCTCGAATATTACGTCAATTGTGTGTTGAGAATAATGACGAATTTGACCGTCTCCTTCTACATACCGAGGTGAGATGGTTATCCAAAGGAAACTGTTTTAAACGATTTTATTCTCTGTTCAACACAGTCCTGCAATTTTTACAGGAAAATAAATGCAGTGATTTGAGTGATGATCTCTTGGCATGCAAAACGGATATTGCGTATTTAACTGATTTATTCTGTATATTCAATGATTTAAATTTGCAATTACAAGGTGATGATATAAGCCTCATTAAGGCAAAATCTAAAATTTGTAATTTCATAGAAAAGCTGCGTTTCTTCAGAGAAAACATTGGTCGTTGGAATTTGTCTCATTTTCCAACTCCTAAACTACAAATTGCTGACACTGATACTTCTATAGTAGATGACGACCTCTTGATTTATTGTGATCATTTGAAATCTCTGCAGGAGAACATGATTGAAAGATACCAAGATCTTATAAATATGGAAATCCCGGACTGGGTGCTAAATCCATTAATTATGTTTGTGGAAGTGACACTAATCTTGTAATTCAAGAAGACTTAATTGCTGTAAAGAACGACTTTGAATTGAAACCTCTCTTCAAAAAATCGTACGCGGATTTTTGGTTGCAGAAAGAAATTCCTGAAAGATATCCAAATTTGCGGGAGGCAATTAAACTTTATTTTCTTGCTTTCCCATCGTCTTACATGGCTGAATGCGGATTTAGTGCGGTTTCTAAACTTCTTACCAAGCAAAGAAATCACCTGCAAATTGTAAAAAGGGGAGATTTGAGACTACTTCTAAGCAACATCGATCCTAGAGTGAGTGAATTGGTTGCGAAACATCAGTGTCATCCATCTCATTAAAAGTTCTGAATAAAAGTTGAGTTTATCAAACATTGTTCTGCACCATTAAAATTTATTTACATGTAATACATTTTGCAATTTAATACATTTTGTATATTATACAATTAAATAATCTTTAGGGGGCGGTGGCAAATCAAATTGTGTCTTAAGGGGGCGATGGTTTAAAAAAGTTTGAGAAACACTGTTATAGAACAAGGCAGCCGTGCATTAGGACCAGAAAGGAAGCATGCAATTTTGGCTCTGGCTGAGCCTCAGACAA